>NW_015505392.1:542363-547126 GCF_001515645.1 Sinocyclocheilus grahami | reverse complement strand
TACCCTAACCCTACCCGATACTTTATTTTTCAACTTTTTGATTATTTCCTTAATTTTTATTGAAAATAAATGCCTTTATGATGTGATACGAGATTTGAAAGGGGAGAGAAAAAAAGTTTGGCAAAAGGCGGGATCGAACCCGGGTCGATCGCGTCAAAAAACCAATGACACGCACTTAACCATCTGCGCCACTGGAACTGATGTTTTACAGCCACAACTACATGTAAATAGACATCCCGTATTTTTTATTCCAGAGTAAGGGCAATTCATACAATACCTTTAAACTGAGCTACTTTAATACCATCTCCGAACTTTCTACCACGACTCTGCTCATCCCAAACCAATGGCGCTGTCTCAAACTAAACCTACCTCTTCCGGTTTGTCTGATTTGTCGTTGTGTTTTCTGACTTGTAAATTTGTTTTCGAATTTGTCGTTGTGTTTTCTGACTTGTTATAATGTTTTCTGAATTGTTGTTGTGCTTTCTGAATTGTTATTTTGTTTTTTAGACTTGCATTTGCGTTTGTAATTTGTTATTTTGTTTTCAGAATTGTGATTTGCTTTGCACTTCTCGGTCACCGTAGTCCCGCCTTCACTTACTGCAAATTAACAGTAGCCCCTCACTGCAGAACACAAGATCCAGGGGGCGTGGTTGGATCCACATCTAGGGGGTGGAGATTGGTAGGATTAGGGGTGGAGATGGGTGGGTTTAGGGATCAGGGGGTGGAGACGGGTAGGTTTAGGTAAGGTTGGAGAAGTTGGATCTGGATCTAACCACGCCCCCTGGATCTTGTGTTCTCAGTTAATCGATAACGAATTGTGATTGGATGGTAATTTTGTTCTATGACAAGCTTAGTTACCTTTGATTAGACTGTTCTCGCGTGACAGAACACTACTACTATTCGCTATGATCAATCAGTCGTAAAGAAATTGTGAAATACGGGAAAAAACATGATTTTTTCAAAATAAGTCTGGACACTAAAAATAGAGCTGAAATACGGGACTGTCCCGGGAAAAACGGGACGTCTAGTCACCCTATAGTCAAATTAAAAAGCGTGAATAATCAATCGATAACCGGTATATGGTACCAAATAGCACTATTTTACTATACATTTATTCACTTTTTGTTGGGTTATCCTGCACTAGGCAGAAGTACAGTATAGTAATACAGTGCATGTTGCTCTGAACCCTCTGACCGTTTAAATACTTTCAGGGTTTCACTTTTGCATGACTAAATGTAGACATGCATAGCGTGAGCACTGTGCTCCACACTAAAGAATCAGTTTCACATGTGTAATCTTAAACGTCTTCAGAGGCCAAAGCTCTACCAGCTTCTAAAACGTGAATGTAAAGTGTTGCTGAAATTGGATTAAGACTAGTAAGCAGTGAAGGGATATGGCTGGTTATGTGTTTTCTTAAAACAGAGTCGCTAAGACGTTAACATAAGTAAAATTATATTTCTGTGTATAGCTTAGCCCCATTGGAATAACTGGTTTCTACATAGTAGACAATATAAAGGATTATATAAATCACTCTTGCATGCTTAGTTGTAAACACTTCAAGAAAATCAACATCTGAGTGTAGCTTACTTGGCAAATGACTCGCATACTGGTAGTCTAAACAAACCTGGGCTCTGCTTTCCTGACATAAACAGCTGTCAGAATGTAAAATACGTATATATCTAGATTGTTTCATACAATAAACAGCATTCCACATTCAGCTTGACCACAGTTTACAAATTCAATTAGCCCGAAGAAATTTTGATGTATGGATCTCAGACACTAGCATTTCTGTTTATTTTGTATTGACCATTGGATGTGACTTGCTCTAATTAATTCTAGGAATTTGCCATAAGCCACTGTTAATTAAAACAGGGAATTGCTGACAGTGTTTTTGTATTGTAAAAAATGGTTACATAAGAGATTTGTAAGATGGATGAATCATCAGTTTATGACAAATGAATTATGGCTTAACCTTTAGTTTACTGTTGATACATTAGATTAAGAGACTTGGGATCTAAAGTCCTTGGCTCACTGGTTCCTTTAGATATGCACACATGTGAAATGAGAAGTGACAGAACTGTTACAGAAGCTCGGATGTGGCTTTAGGCTCAGAGGTGTGTGATGATAAATCAGACATGATGTGTTGCTTTTCTTTTTAGAGAGAAAACCCACAATTATCTTCTATACTGAATCTAAAGCCTACTGACCGAAATTTAAGTCCTAAACAGATCCCAGATGGCACAATTGGTGGCTGACTAAATACTTTTTTGCCCCACTGTATGCATACAGAGCTGGGTAGTAACTGATTACATGTAATCTGGATTACGTAATCAGATTGCAAAAATTAAGTATGCTTGTAATTCATTTAAATTACATTTTAAAATACTCGTAATCAGACTAGCTACTTTTATTGATTACATGATTACATATTCTTCACACAACAACAATAAATTATTCACCCTGATTCCTCTTTTTCATCTTTTTAAATGTTCCTTTCTAAAATAGCCTACTGCTGTCTTCTAGTTTTTGGACATTCACACAAAGACCAGTCATTAGTCAGGTGGCCACACAGCATTTGACCACTGGATTCACAAAAATCATTTCAGGTTTAAGAAGTGTTTCAACATTGCATCACTGAGGATCACATTAATTTTTATTTGAATTATGGTGGGTTATTTAATCATGCATTACAATGTCTTTGTAAGACTTTTGTCTTCCAAGCACCTTAAAATGCACAAATTCACATTATTTCTTATTAGCATGTTATTCAGGGATTCCCAAACTTTTTTGTCATCTGAACATTTTTCAACTAATTTATTTACTTGAAGTATCCCTGAGATTTTAAAATAAATATTTGAATAATTAAGTATCATATTTGCATGTTCACGGTTCTCTGAAGTTGGTTAATGGTCACATGACATGCAGGTAAACAAATTAAATAATTAAAGTGTTTTATTTTGATTTATGTTATTTTAAAATTTTATTTATTTTACTTTTACATTTTTTTATTTAATTAATTATTAGCTTTTCATTCAATTTTATGAACCCCCTGTAGTTCCTTTATGAACCCCTGTTTGGAAAACCTTTATGTAATGTAAAGTTTAATGCACTTCATGTTGTTAATTACAACAAATAAAATATATTTTCTTACTCTTTGTATTTTTATATACATGATTGTCCTATTTAAATCGACGTGATAAACAAGTTAAGTCAAAAGTAATCTGAAAGTAATCAAAAAGTAGTCCGATTATATTACCCAAAACATGTACGATTACGGTACTGCAATTTTTGTTATGTGATTTGGAATCAGTAATGGACTACAGTTTGTAAGTAATCTACACAGCTCATATGTGTGTGTGTGTGTGTGTGTGTGTGTGTGTGTGTGTCAGTTTGATTCATCAATTTATTTATTTTTCTTAGGTGAGCCACAACAGCTGCATGTAAACATTTCCTCATATGATTGACCTTGTATCATATTATCATACTATTTCTGTCATACTAATTTACTCTAACAAAACTATTGCACAAAATGCCATCTCGCAATGTCATATACACTTCTAACACTTAATAGTTCAAAACCATACTTAACGAAACAGTATGTAAGGGTTTTTTTTACCTTGCAATATCAGTTTCAAAATCATCCTGAAAGTACACTGACTTCTAATATCATGAATGGCTTCTGTTTCTTTCCCAGGTCTGTTCTAGGAGATTGTAAGTTTGGTGAGCGGCTACAATATTCAGTGAAAATACTGTATTTACGACTGTAAAACTGTAGGGAGCTCAAAAGTCACAAAAATACACAAAACTACATACAGTTCCTTCAATATTGGAGTAGTTCGATACCTCGCATGAGAACGTGTTGATTCAAAAGTACTCTATATAGCTTAGGTAACAATTTATTTTATAGTGTCCGTGTTACACATGTTACATGTACTTGTTATTGTAATGAATTATGTATAATGACATGCAATAACCCAAACCCTAATCCTAACACTATAGTAAGTGCATGTTGTTAATTAATATTAGTCAGTACTTAAATGTAACAAGGACGCTGTAAAATATAGTGTATATTTTGCATTGTTTTTGTTTTGGGTCTCAAAGATTCCATATAAATCTTTGAATAAATGCAATTCATTTTTAATTTTCTAAAACGTGTCATTGTTTGATATAGAGGGAAGAAATACATTTTTATAATGCATTCTTACTTTTACACGTGTTTAGAAGAAAAATCGAGTTCCTTTTATCGGGTATACCTGACTCTGACTTTATATGTGACCCTAGACCACAAAACTGTCAATTTTTCGAAATTGAGATTTATGCATCATCTGAAAGCTGAATAAATAAGCTTTCCATTGATGTATGGTTTGTTAGGATAGGACAATATTTGGCTGAGATGAAAATCTGGAAGCTGAGGGTGCAAAACAATCAAAATATTGAGAAAATCGCCTTTAAAGTTGTCCAAGTGAAGTTCTAAGCAATGCATATTACTAATCAAAAATTAAGGTTTAATATATATAGTAGGAAATGTACAAAATATCTTCATGGAACATGATCTTTACTTAATATCATCTTCATGGAACATGATCTTTACTTAATATCCTAATGATTTTTGGCATAAAAGAAAAATCGTCTAGGTTACTTGTGTAACCCTCGTTCCCTGAAGGAGGGAACGGAGACGTTACGTCAGTGACTGACGAATTGGGATCTCGCCCGAGAGCCCAATCACCTTCGAGTGTTAACTAAACAAGCCAATGACAGTTGGC
>NW_015505392.1:535076-542207 GCF_001515645.1 Sinocyclocheilus grahami | reverse complement strand
GGGTTAATATATATAGTAGGAAATGTACAAAATATCTTCATGGAACATGATCTTTACTTAATATCATCTTCATGGAACATGATCTTTACTTAATATCCTAATGATTTTTGGCATAAAAGAAAAATCTATCATTTTGACCCATACAATGTATTTTTGGCTATTGCTACAAATATACCCCAGCGACTTAAGACTGGTTTTGTGGTCAAGGGTCACATATTATCATTAATTCAGAGGATTTCATTATGACTCCCACAATCCCTCTCGGCATCTCAGCCAGAAATCTTTTAGTGTGAGGATGAAATCTGGTGAGTCAAAATACTGGTCTCGGAACTGCCGCTGACCAATGCATTTAGCTGTACAGAGAAATAAGAAAATTTAAAAATCCAACCTACATCAAATTAAAGGGTAGTTAATACTGTTGCTTGTTACTTCAGGATTCTGTATGTGTATAATAATGAATATAATGTGTGTGTGTGTGTGTAAAGCATAAATTATTCATTTTGATAATCAGAAGATCTGAACACACCTCCAATATCCTGTAGTTTCTCCATAATTTCTGCATCACAAACGAATTTTCTTTCAACCTCTACAGTCATTTTGTTCTATATAAAAAAAAATCAATACGAGAAAGTAGAATATTGGCATATTAATTGTATTAATTCAAGACTGCAGTAATGGGCAATCTGTAATGTAAAGTGCCAAATCAAATCAGATCTGTCTCAAAATCAAGTGAGCTGCCTAGTACGTTTTTCCGTTTTCTTGACTGACTAAAAAAAATGCTGTCTGGGTAACTTAGGCAGCTCATTATGTTTCGAGGCACAGCCAATAGCAAATATTGCCCGGAACCTTGTAACTGGTTAATAAATTTTTAGCTCAGACAGTGGTAATTATATTGTAACTACTACCGCGGTTAAAATCCGGTTGAGACAGTCATTCCGACACAATAAAAAATAAACTATCAAACAAAACCAAGTAAACCTACTGATCGATCAGAGGACAGACGCGGAACCGGGGTCTTCTTCTTCTTGTGGTGTTTTATGGCGGTTTGGCAAACTAGCGAAAAAGGTGCATTACCGCCACCTACTGATCTGGAGTGTGGAGTGTGCATACATTTTGAAGAAAGAAATACAGAAGAAGAGAATTTTTTTTTTATTTTTTATAAATAAACAAATAAATAAATAAACCTATATTCTATCTATTGTTCCTGCGTTTTTCAGGTATTTAAAATTATATTTTCTCGCACTCTTGATTGCCTCGACCCATTTCCTAACAATACTTTTAAATAAATAATATCAACTCACAGCCATCCTAAGTCTTGAATTAATTGAAATCTTTCCCTTTCAAATGCAGAACACTCAAAAAGAATATGTTTCACTGTTTCTAATTCTCCACATTTGTCACACTTTCCCGATTCATGCTTACCTATTTTATAAAGACTATAGTTTAATGCTGTATGTCCGATTCTTAGTCTTGATAAGATGACATCTTTCTTCCTATTTCTGTATCTTTTCTTCTCATTTCCAACACACTCCTGAATCTGGAAAAGATGTCTTCCTTTAGACCCATTATTCCATAACTGTTGCCATTTCTTACTTACTTCAAATGATATCACTCTCTTGAATTCAGCTTTACTTAAAGCTAACTTAATTTCTATTTGTGGATTATTTAAAGCTTTCTTTGCTAGCAAGTCTACTTCCTCATTTCCATCCACACCCACATCTGCAGGCACCCAGAGGAATGCTTAACTGCCTTATTCTAAACAAACTTTGTAAAACTTCAAATACTAAGCCCTGCCGAGCTTCAGATTTACCTCTTAGTAGGCTAGTGAGCGCAGCCATTGAGTCAGTACATATCACAGTTCTTTCTGGTTGAACTTCTTCGATCCACTGTAGAGCTAGTATGATAGCTAATAATTCGGTAGTAAAAACTGACACATGATCTGATAATATTTTTGCCATTTTTATTTTAAAAGTAGGAATATAAACTGCTGCTGCTGTTCTCCCAGACTCTGGCTCCTTAGACCCATCTGTAAATACCTGTAACACAGAATAATACTCTTGTATTATACATATATTGTTGGGCTACTACTTCAGTTGGCATGTTCATCTCCGTTTTTTTTTTTTATTACTTTGTGAATTTGTAAATCAATTAGTGGCATAGGGAACAACCAAGGAGGAATTGCTGGAAAAGCAAAAGAAGGAGCAATTTAATGGTCTTTCAGAATTAGTTTAACTGGATGGTTTTCCAGATGTCCCTTTACACCATACCAGTACCTTAATCTCAGCTGAAACCTACGCTGTTCTAGAGGCAATTCTCCCATTTCAACTTGTAATGAAGCCACCGGAGAAGATCTAAATGCACCACAGCAAATGCGCAAAGCTTGATTTTGTATTACCTCTATCTTTTTAAGTAAGGTTTTGTTTGTAAACTACACTACCATAATCTATGTTTGACATAACCACAGCACCATACATTATTTTCAATGACTGACAGCTTGCCCCCCACTCAGCTCTGGACATGCACATTAAGACATTTATTCCTTTTTTGCATTTTTCTATCAATTTCTGAATATGAATTAAAAAATTTAATTTAGTCCATCCACATACCCAAAAATCTTAGTACATTTACTTGTTCCAGCTGATAACCATATATTTTTACATTCAAGCTTGGATTATTTTTCTTTTTCGAAAAGCATATTACTTGTGTTTTTGCCACAGAAAACCGAAAACCCCAACTATCCGCCCAATCCTCCACCTCATTCACTGCTTTTTGCATTTTATTTTCTCCAAATAAAACATTGCGCTGAATCGGGGTCCTGTGCAGCTTTTCCGTTCAGGCATATTTACGGACCGCCTAATATCTGCGCGTCTTTAAGCGCACCGCACAAGCGCATAACCTACGCAACAGAATGATTATAAGTGGGTCATTCCTGGGATTCGGTAACATTTCAGTCCCTCGGACTTTTTAAAGTGGTGGTTCACCAAAAGGAAGTGTCAAAAGCTTTTTTTACAATACTTTGGTATGCCCATTATAATGAAGAAAAACAATTATTGCATTTAAATCATTTTGATCATAAAATAACGTATAATTTCTATCGTACACCAAGCATTTTGTCGTGTCCCTGCGGCACTTCACTGAGTTGTACTTAGAAAATTATTAATAAAATATGCACAGTGTCTATATTTCTTGGCAATAATGTAAGCATTTATTTGTGTTCCTTTCTTGTGAAAAATATGTTTCTGGGGGGGAAAAACAGACTTTAAAGTTATTGTCCCTCAGTCTAAACTCAACCCCGTCATAGTAACCATTCTACCCCCATGATAATTTAGACTCCACCCATATGTGACATCATTCTGTTCTCTTTAATAGTGGTGCAGAAAATGGTAAGTAGTATCATAATTTTTATTCTTATTTTTGAGGCTTATTATAATCAGGGAGGGTACTATCAAGCTTAACAACTCAACACCACCACATAAAATTACAATGGAAAATGATTATTTTTCAACATTTTATTTGACTCCATAAGTATGTACAATGTACTTATTTTATTGCTGCCATATCTGGTCTGCTGTCCTACACTGGGAGCAGTGGCCATTTTGAGCAAAAAAAGCATAACCCCATCACGCTCAACCCTGTCACAAATATATATATGTATATTTCTCATTGTTTCAGGGTTGTAAACTTGTGACGGGGTTGAGTTTTTTTACAAAATGTATTAACAATTGTAATTTAAAAAATATAAAATAGTCATAGTTTCAGTAAATATATACTTACCAAAATAATGACAACTCATATTTTTGTTATACATAGAATAGAAATAGAATAATATGTCCACTTAAATTTTGACAAGCATCCTACATCAGAAATTGCACCCACATTAGCAGCAGAAAGGGAATGCAGACATGCTGACCCAAAAAGGAAGAGAACAATATGAGAAACAAAAATTGAAAATCAAATTTGAAGGCAATGTATTCCTTCACATGTTTTACAGTCTTCAACACCGTCACACTTTGTCACATTTATATTTTTCGGGGGGAAGATGAAAAAGCATTTCTTGCTGATTACCATCTGACATGTAAATGGGTCATGACATGAGAAACCACATTTCCCCTGATCTTTTGATATAGAAGAGGTCTTTGTATGTTTAATACATCCTGCACGTTGCATAACTTAAAACGTCCTCATCATCAATAAAAAAAGCATTTATGTAATAACCCTCAGAAAACGCCTGGCTTGGATGCAGGTGCAGGGTGACGTCACGGGGGAGCAGGAGTTTGCATATGACCTCCTCCAGAGCAAGACAGCTCCGCCCACAGTGCAGCCAGTGGCTCTGAAGGAGTAGGCTTATGGCAAGCCATAGTAGGCTAGTTGTTTAGAATAAGATTGCGATGCCACGCAGACGATGTGCCGTTCCTGGCTGTGGAAAAACAACATGTTTGAATACGCTGCCGAAGGATCTAGACGTCAGGGGGAAATGGATTCAGTTTATTTTTAGCGGACGTCCCAGTCACTACAGTGCTAATTTACGCGTGTGTTCAGTGCATTTCACCGTTGACTGTTTTGAGAACAAATCGCAGTATGATGCTGGCTTTGCCAAAATACTTTTGCTCACAGATCAGGCCGTGCCAACTGTTCTGAACCCAACAACGACGCCGCAAACTGTAAGTAACGTGGTATTTAATGTAAAAACTATTTTTAAAACGGTAATGCATAGGCAATGATGTTAGCCAATCGTAAAAGTGGGCGGTTACACTGACCTCTTAAAGGGAAAACACCCCAAAACCGACTGTTTCAGTCAGAGGATGAGAAACAGGTGGGAAAAGGTCAGAAATCACTCAGTTTTGAATGTGTTTCCTCCCAAAACTTTAGTAATATTACAATTACACCTCAGGGAGCATAATAAAAAAAGAAAAACATGTCATGTTACGGGGTTGAGAATGAAAGGTGTCTAAATCTGAAAAAAAAAACGAAAATAATAAAAGGTCTTTAATGCCTGAGGTGGGAAATTATGATTTGTTAGAGGTTTGATATGTGCCTTAAGATGTGGGGTATTTAGAAAGTTAATTTGTAGTTGAAAAAAAAAATTCCAAGTTGAAATGTTACTGAATCCCAGGAATGACCCAAGTATTACTTACCGACAAATATTATATTTCTATCAAGATTACAGAACTTCATTTTAAAATATTACATTTTACATATGTCATTGAATAATACATATTGCTACTTTATCCGAATTGGTTTTGTAATAAATATTTACACAGCAGTAGCTATAAAAGAAAAACTAACAACAGCATTATCAGTTTCCAAAAATATACATGTTTTCATTTGAAGTGTATAGATTGTATACATAATACATCATAATCAAATATACTGTATATAGGCCTAGATCGATATAAAACATTACACATTACAGAACATTAAGAAATTACTTAACAAAAATAAAATTATATAGAGTACCGGTATATTTTCAAGTCATAATATTCATACACTAAAATGACGTTAGCATTTATTTCTGTATATGTGGCTGAATATCAAAGTTGCTTAACGATTTTTGTAGTTTAAGTAAACAAATCTGTGCACAATCAGTTTGATCAGCACTGCAGATCAGATCAGACTGCATAATTTTAGATTTTATTGAATAGCTTAGAACTATTTAATTTGGCTGTTAGATGTCATATACAAATGAACACAACATTAATAATACCAACAAAAAAAAGCCTAAATGAATAAAAATACATTTATTATTTATTTATATCTACATCTATATCTACATACACCTAGATTTACACATTTCTATTTTGGCATGTTTTTTTTTTGAATACTTTGAAGCCTTAAAGACGAATATGTTAAATAAATTAAATAATTGAATGAATGGCAGTATTATAACATTGTTCCAACATGCTTTTAGGTGTGTTGAATCGTTTAATAAACTGTTAGTGGGAAGAGGAACATTCTTGGAGAGAGTGAGCAGTCAGCTTTTGGGGGAGCTGTCGTGTGTTTACTAGAGGAGAGCAATGCGAGAGTGAGCGAGAGAGAGAGAGAGGACGCACGGAGGGAGGGAGAGAGAGAGAGCGAGAGAGAGAGAGAGAGAAAACTTTTCAGTTTTAAAGAGCGAGAGGAAGCGTGTGCTGGAGTCCCAACCATGCAGGTAAAAGCCTTAGCTAATTGCTTTAGTGTTAATTAAACGATGTTGACGCCGAATTGATCGAGGGGGCGATGCGGATCTCATCGCGCCCCGAGCACGACAAATAATTTGATGTATGCCATTTCACTGCGAATATTTAGTTACAATTCGAGTGTTAAAATCCCAACTTTCCTGCCTCGGTCTCATTTTCGCCCCGCCACCCCCTTTCGCTGCTCGTTGTGTTGCACGTCGCTCTTTTCGAGCAGCAATGCGCTTCATCCATCGTTAATTACTGCGTTCTGCAATTATTTAAGCACTTATAATGCTCAATAACTACATTAAATACCGAATGGCGAACTTAGACCGCCAATTGCAAGGTATTGGGTTAGATAAATGCTGAAGGGGGATGGCAACCGCGTTGTTTTTAACATATGTATGAAGCAACCCAAATACATTAATTAAATAGCTTAGTCGATGTAGGCCGCAATTTCCGTTGTGGAGCGGACGGCGGGCGGGGAATGTCTCAATGCCCGACCAACAGGCCACAATCAGGGGGGCGAGGAACTAATCAAGCCCGAGGTTTTACATCTGAGAGCCGAAAGCCTATTTACACAATTCAATTAGTGCATTAAAGCAGACTTGTGCTGCAGCATCTCTAGCGTTGCTTTTGTATTTGCTTTTAATTGATTCTCGTAGTTCTAATTCCGCGTCTTTGAGAAGTTTGTGGGCGATTTGCGGCTTGATTCGCGATACATAATTAGTTGACCAATTTGTTGTGTGTTGTTAGCTGCGTTAGCCATGTGAAGTGCCACGAATGTTTATGAGAAAACGGCTACTTTTGTTTTAACATCACCCTTCAAGTAAGAAATAACTCAAATCAGTCGCTTTGCAGCGATTCAAGTTGGAAAAGGGGGTAATTAGGGCAGCAGACTGCAGTGCGATGCACTTTAATGGGGTATTTGTCATGATTACACTGGAGTGAGTGTATGTGTGTGTTAGCGAGGCAG
>NW_015505392.1:523541-534919 GCF_001515645.1 Sinocyclocheilus grahami | reverse complement strand
GCGTTAGCCATGTGAAGTGCCACGAATGTTTATGAGAAAACGGCTTCTTTTGTTTTAACATCACCCTTCAAGTAAGAAATCACTCAAATCAGTCGCTTTGCAGCGATTAAAGTTGGAAAAGGGGGTAATTAGGGCAGCAGACTGCAGTGCGATGCACTTTAATGGGGTATTTGTCATGATTACACTGGAGTGAGTGTATGTGTGTGTTAGCGAGGCAGGCTAAAGCTCTCCGTTTCCAATTGATTCAACAGCACACGAGTCTTGCTAATTAAGCTGTGGGTTAATTAACGAAATCATCAAGAGTTATGGCGGCCATATGAGCTCGCTGTCGAACGGCGGTGTCCCGCGGCGTGTGGGTTCGTCTGTCTTTGACTTTTAGGAGAAGTTAATAGTACTTGTGTTGAGGATTCAGTGCATGTTTTCAGTCTAGCAGGGAAGCTAATTGGCGTGGCATTGTAGCACTGTTGGCATTTGATGTCTGTGACAGTGGCATGTAAAAACGGAGCCGCAAACTGTAATTTAAAATATTTTGCATGCATACATTAAATGAAATTGTTTAGATGTAAATTAAGATGTTTATATCTCTGTTCTGGACGTACGTGTTATTTATTTGGGTTATTGTTTTAAAGAGACATTACTGCCATTAACATCCCAGGGGATTTGCACCCATTATCTGTTATTTGCTGCCCATGTCACCTTATTCACAAGGGGCAACATGTTGACAAATCCACACCTATGATTTCACTCACATTAGCATGTTATAAGACCAGTCAAGGTCAACATTTAGGCCTCTTCTGACGTTAAATAGCCTAATTATTGCAGAACAGATAAATGCATGCGTATTTTTGGGTGTTATCATATCTGATTAACATGGGATGCCTCATATAAAGCAATGTACATTCAAATGCATGAATTATAAACAAGCCACAAGGTATTGGTGGTATGGATTTGTTGTGTCTAGCAAAAAGAACATAACTGCATCTGTGAATCAGATTTGAAGTCTTGAGTAGGTACTGTTATAAGTGCATAGCACAAACTGTATAAATAACAAGTCACAATGTCAGACCTTATTGTGAAGGTACTCAAATAGATGAAAGGGGTAGTTTGTCCTAATGTTATCATGTATAGTGTTTTTTTTTCTTAAGTGTCAGCTTACATCAAAGCCAATTAATCTAATTAATGAGACAGTTGTTGCACTTTTTACAGTATAAGTTTTGATGATTAACCTTATTTGATCTGAACAGCTATTTTAAGGCTGACTGTACATTAGACATATGTGCTCTGTTGTGTCGTTCCAATTCAAATACAAAATCGTGACCAATTCAAATACACAGCATGTAGCATGAGGATACTTGAAACAAAAATACTATTAAAAATCTTTTGTGAATTCTGAAAATTAATGAGTAATTAAATATTTGTCTTGTTTAGATATGATAAAATACTATTACATATAATAATACCACTTTGGTTTCAGGAGGAGCCAGGAGATACTCTGAGAGGTGCCAGTAACAGGGGGTCAATGTGGTTATGCCCTCTATGTCAGGAAAGTCAACCAGACCGTGAGAATCTCTCTTACCACCTTACTGGCAAACACAGTGTCCTCCCTGCTTGCCTTGAGAAGTTACTGGATATTGTGAGTATATTTACAAAGAGCACTTAAATTGTTTAGTAATATTATTATGTAAGTTTTGGTAGTAATAGTAAGACAAAAGTAATGACATGGTTGTATGTTGTCAGGGAACCATAAGTGTTACACAAGTTTTTTTTGTAAGTAAATCATTGGTTTCCTCTTTTCATAAGGCTGCTCCTAAGCACCCTTCAATTGCTGAAGATGAAGAATCCAAAGTGCAAATTGATGCAGGTGAGTTTGGATAATCTATAAAGTTATTCTCAAGTGTTTGTGTTTGTGCCGCAGTGGTTCAACACTATCCCAGCACTGAGATCCTGGGTTCCAGTGTTATTGATACCGGGCTTGGATTATGCACCACTGGACACACAATTGGCTGTGTTGGTGACCACCTCACTTCAGTAGTTTCCATGGCAATGAAGCACCTGTAGGTTGTAGCCTATTGAGTATTCAGTTTTAGTGCTGACTCCTGGACATGATGATTGAAAAAGAGGAAAAAAAGATTTTAATTTTCCTGGTTTTAAAATCATGAAAACCTCAAGTCCAAAATGTTTTATGTTGGACAGGGCTTTCAAGCTTTCTAAGTTCAGGGATGGACCAGGGACCCCTGTTACGTAGTGTTGCATTTTAAGCATGCTCTATAACAGGGCTGTCCAAACTCGGTCCTGGAGGGCCGGTGTCCTGCAGAGTTTAGCTCCAACTTACCTCAACACACCTGACTGGAAGTTTCTATGCCTAGTAAGAGCTTGATTAGCTGCTTCAGGTGTGTTTAATTAGGGTTGGAGCTAAACTCTGCAGGACACCGGCCCTCCAGGACCGAGTTTGGACATCCCTGCTCAATAATGACATGTACAGTTTCATATTAATTTATCTACGTTATGATATTGCAAAGACAAAATTATTTTTGATTTATGGATTCATATACTTATACGGTACAATTGATCTATTTTTAGGATATATTTATTGTTAACTTTAGCATTGGTTAAATGTACATTAATATATTTTGCATTTTTGATATACTTTTTTTTTTTTTTTTTTTTTTACACAAAACTCAGATAAAACGTTTAGTGGAACATTTGTAAAATTGCTGATCGGAAGAAGTGCATTACTACTACAGGATTCCCTGTCCAAGACCTGTTTTATATATTCTGCATAAAATTAGCCAATTTTTTAGTGTTACAAAACTTATTTTTGACTTTTTTTTTTAAAAGGCTTACTAATATTGAATTTTCATTTAATTTATCAGATGACACATCTCAGCTGAAACATTTAGAGAACACACAATCCCCCTCAATGGCTTTCCAAAATGAGAGTGAATCTACAGATGCAGGTGACAAGGGTGGTTCTTCTCAGGAAAAAGTGCTGGATGAAGAGATGGAGGGAGGGAGAAATGAGGAAAGTGGTGCTGGGGTCCTGGTGTCAGATCAGGACAGTGCGGAGCAAACTATAAAAACATCAGAGGCTTCTGTCAGCAATGGCAGATCTGTCTGTAAAAACAATGTTGCCTCTGAAGGTGATAAACGTCCGTTCAAGTGTAATGCATGTTTGGAGTCATTTCCCACTAGAACGGCTTTGAGTGTTCATTATAATTCAACCACCCATATTCAGAGAATGAGAACCGGGTCGCTGAAAGAGAGTGACTCAACCCCTTTCCTGGCTCGACCTTATGTCTCCAACAAACCATACCAGTGTGCTGTCTGTCGTGTCTCCTACAATCATGCCATCACCCTTGAAAGTCATTTAAAATCTGTGTTGCACCAGAGTCGCAGCAGGAGTGCTGGGAATGCCACTCCTAGTTCCACTGCAAATACAGGAACTGGATCCATGGTTACAAACTTGGCTGCGACCACTGTAGGAAGCACCACACGGTTAGTTAACACCTCCACCAGCAATTGTGTCACCCAAGCAAACCTGACTGCATCAGCAGTAACGACCAAAGACGGAGAGCAGATGCAGCCTCAGATAGCTCCCTCATTACTTTCTTCTCCGGTGGCCTCTGCACAAGCCATGTCTGCTATTCTCACTCTCCTGACTTCCGGCTCAAATTCGCTCCCACACTCCATTCTTCCTTCTCTCTACACAACCGGGACGTCCGCAACATCAGGAGCAGGTACCCCACAGCTTATACCCCAGCAGCCTCAGATGCTCATGCCCCTGGTATTGAATGGACTCCAAACCCAAATCCAGGGCCAGAATCCAGAGTCTCCAAACCAGCTTTTGCAGCAGGCAGTGCCAGTTCTTGGTCTCAGTTCTGCACAACAGGCTCTCTTGGCCCAAAGACTCAGTGGCTTGCAAAGTCAGTGGGCTGCATTTGGCGTGCCAACCACCACTCAAATGAGTTTAGAGGAGACCAACAAGACGCTGGACAAAGCTGCAGACATGAGAGTATGCAATGAGATAAAAGTTGAACCTTGCGATCAGCAGATGTCAGTAAAATCTGAAGAGGACTGGAAAATCGATGGGGTAAAAAAAGAGATATGTATTAAAGGTGAGAATACACAGGAGCAAAGTGAGAAAATTGTGGGTGATGGTACAACATGTCATGAAAAAGAGCAAGAAGAAAGTGAAATGGAAGTCGAGGGGACCGGTGAAAAGATGTGTGAGGAGGAAGATGCAAACTCCAAAGTAACTAAATCCTTAGCAGCCCCAGTCCTTCAGGATGATAGTCCGTTGTCATGTGTTTTGGATCCATACCAGGGTCTCAGCCATACACATACCGTGAACAGCTCTGCTGCTGCTACATGTACCTTTCGTAACACTAATTTTGCCTTAAGATCTTCAGGACATAGAAGTGCAAAATTTCAACCCCTCTTGTCTTCAGGACGGCCTGTGCTCACTGAGTTCCAGTCTCAGGTTCTGTGGGCCTTTTTAGAGTCACGAGATGATGCTGAAACATCTAGTCCTCAGCGGGAGGACTGCGAAGCCCTTGGCAGGGAGGTAGGGCTAAATGGAGAAGAAGTACGCAAGTGGTTCTTAGATGCCCAGCAATCCAAAGATAGGGAGAGATTAGGCAGCTTCCATGATGAAAGAGACCGATGTATGGAGGAAGAAGAAGGTGATTTAATGATAGATGAGGGTGAAGATGGACACAGTCCATCAGCGACAGGTAGTCATGCCATTGACCTATCCAGTAGTGCAGAAAGGCACAGAATTGGTAAGGGAAGCCCAAGAGAACTGCTGTTGACATCTGACTCTGAAAATGAAGAGTTCTACACATCTATTATCGTTACTGATGAAGAAAGTCAAAGCAGCTCTATGAGGGAGGAGTCAGGTAGCCCAATCAAACAGTCTTCACAGGTTGAGCCAACAGCTGAAAGGTCAGGTGGTGGTGGAAAGGTTCTTCGCTCTACTACAGTCTTCCTCTCGGATGCGGAGGATGAATATGATGATGAACAGAGTATAAAGAGGAAAAAAAGAAAGAGTGTGATTGATAAGGAAGAGGTGGCGATCAAGCGGGAGAAGCAAGATGTAGATCTTGATCTTCAGCTGGAGGCACAAGCAGACCCTCCTACTCCTCTTTCAGTTGCAGTTGATCATCAGGGTGTTCCAGCTGGAATCTTGCAGTCACTGCCCCTTTCCCTGTCTCTGACTGCACTTTCCACCCAGTTATACAGTCCATATGTACTCTCGCTTCCTTCATCACTTATTGGGGTTGGTGTTTGTGAAGGTGATCGGGGTAAAATAGCCTTTTCAAACACACAAGCAGTTACTCGAAGCCCAGCAGCACTTTCGGACCCCCTTAATGCACCCACAGCAACCTCTCTTACACACTCCTTTTTATCTAATGGTAATAATTGTGAGTCTGCTTTGGATCTAAGCATGGGGAAAAACCACAGCTCTACATTATCATCAACATCATCATCTGGCTCCACACCTAACAAGCACTGTATACAGAAAAGTCATTTGCTTGATGGTCTGGGATTGAGACCAGCGACTGTTGGGGTTCCTACAGATGGACGTCTTATTGTTGTTCAGGTGAAGCCAGATTCTGCCATTGCTATCCCATCTTCCAATAACAGTACTTTAACTAATCGCAATCATTTGGCTAAGACTAGCACTGTGTACATGAGGGCAGCAGAAAAAGTTAGCTCATCACTCATGGAAAGGGAAAAAGAAAAGGAACGAGAAAAAGAACGGGAGCAAAAAAGACCAAAAGTCAGACGGTTCAGGGACATGAGACGGTCTAGGACCATCATCCATGCTGACCAGCTTGATGTTCTCTATGGATGTTATTTCAAAGATCCAAACCCAGGAAAGCATGAATTTGAACAAATATCTGAGTGGGTGAACCTTCCAAAGAAAGTGGTTCAGATCTGGTTCCAGAATATGAGGGCTAGGGAGCGAAAGGGAGAGGTCCGTTTTATCAGTGATGGCACTTTGGCAGCTGTTGGGAAACCACTCATTAAGTTCACCTGGCCACTCTCAAAGCCCATATTCTCAACCCCACCTAAAACTAACCCAAGTCCCTCTACCGGCTGGGCCTCTGCAAAACCCCAAACTGGAAATGTTCCTCCAAAGACGGATAAGGTGAAGGAGGTCAAGGAGCCCCTGAAAACTCCCACTCAAGGTCCAAGTAGACCAAATCAGACACCCTCTTTCACCGTTGTGTCCACCAGTCCTTCATTAGTTCACAAGACCAAAGCAGAAGTAACTCCCATTACAATGGTAAAAATAGCTCCTAAAACAGTGGCCACACCGGTTGCAGTCCCTCTGCTTGTCAGTGGGATTCCTACATCTCGATCTGCTCTGAAAAAGAAGGTTGAAGAGGCACGAGCTGAGTCGGACCATACCGATGAAGAGGACGATGATTACCAAGGAGGGGTCGAGTCTGGGACTGCCAGCCATATAGTTCAAAAATTGTCCACTACACCAATTAACAAGTCTTCTGCCTTAGCATCTCAGAAACGCAATGGGCTCAAATATTGGTCTCAGAAAGGTCCATTTAAAATCAACACCCTGTCAAGAGAACAGTTAGGCCTGAGCTCACAGCGATCTACGCCCACTACCACCACCACCCCTACCACGCCATCCCCTGTGACAGTTACAGCATCCTCCGGTCACAGCCAAAAAGAAACAAGTTACATGCAGCAGAACTCCACCCCAAGACGACCTCGAACTCATCTGAACTGTCTTCAGCTGTCCATCCTGCAGTCGTGCTATGAGACATGTGCTCATCCTAATGCACTGGAGTGTGAGGCGGTGGGGACAGAGCTTGGGCTTCCACTAAAGGTTGTGCAAATCTGGTTCCAAAATACACGTGCCAAGGAGAAACGCTGGAGGCTTCAGCAAGAGAAAACGGTGAGGACATTTTATTTAATACTTCAAAGCAGCTGCTTTCGTGTCAAATTTGAGTATTTTGCTACGATGTCATTGGCCTTCGAGGTCTTCAGATGTTTTCTAATGTCATAGCAACACAAGATATGTGCCAGATGCAGTAGACGAGATAAGATAAAATGGCACTAATAAAGAGTCATCTTCAATTAAAATTCTATCTCTCTGACATGGTGTAAAATGATTCAGAACAAGAGTATTTTTGCTTTTTTTTTTTACATGAATTAAGTAAAAAAGATTGTAAGAATAGAAGTTTTAAAGGGTTAGTTCAGCCAAAAATGAAAATTCTGTCATTAATTACTCACCCTCGTGTTGTTCCAAACCCGTAAGATCTTCGGAACACAATTTAAGATATTTTTGATGGAATCTGAGGGCTCTCTGACCCTCCCATAAGACAGCAAGGTAACTACCACGTTCAAAGTCCAGACAAGTACCAAGATGATCGACAAAGTGTTCTGTGACATATCAGTGGTTCAACTGTAAAGTTACAAAGCTACGAGAATACTTTTTTGCGCAAAGAAAACTAAAATAACGACTTTATTCCACATTTTCATCTCTACTGCGTCACTTGTGCGTCACCAATTCTCTTTATTTTTATTGATATTGCTTAACATTTTTTACTTTTTATTTTAATGAAATTACACTAACATTGTCATTTTTTTACGTCTCTTCACACAGTCTCCTAATCCCAGTGACCCTTCTAAGAAGGTAGACGTCAGCTCGGGTAGCTACCTACAATATAATGCTCTCCGAGCCAACCGTCCCATCCTGCCCAAACCTGTACAACTGACAGTTATGGAACCAACTCTATCATATACCATCGGCCAGACAACAGGCCGTGAGACTCTGAGAGGCAAGTGCGAGGCCTGTGGGGTTGAATTCGAATCCAGGGCTGCAGCACGTGACCATGTCTTCTCAGCTCGACATCTTGCCACTCTGAGAACCACTAACTTTGGTCAGCAAGCATCATTGGTCAGCAATGGATCTGGTACGGGGTCTACTGGTGTTGCCAGCCAGTCTTCTACCCCATCACCAGCAAGCAGCTCCAGCTAAACAATGAATTCAAGCTGATTTTGTCTACAGACCCACTAGACTTGTTGGCTTTCAATAGAGAGAAGATGAGTGCTGGTCTTTTAAGCTAATGTTCTTTTGAGGTTCTAAAATTGGAGCGGGCCCAGTTGACTCTGGCCATCTTCGCTCTCTCTCCTTGGATATCAGTGAGACATTATTATCATTATTATATGGAGTCTTTGCTTACAGGGCTCTTTTTAATGACCTATTGCCACAGCATCATTTTACTATAAATAATCTACTGAAATGGTAATCATGGACATGCTAATGCTTATGTGATTATGGTCCATCTTTCACAATTTCATCTCTGTTTAAACTCCTCTATTATGTTGTGTAATATTCTACTCACATTTACACCAAACACTTTGTTTGATTGGGAGAATCTATGGTAATGAAGCACCCAAAAACTCAACCAAAGTGCTCTGGGTTGTCAATTATGTTTGTGGTACTGCTTTTGCTTGAGCCAGGGTGGTCTTTAAGCCTGTTTTAAAGTCTATATAGAAGAGTCGTTTCTAAGCCGATTTATCTCCAATCATCTTGTTAATTCAAAGAAATTTATTCTGAAAACAGAAAACTTTTCCTTCTGGCTCAGTTGAAAGAAAATTCTAGACTATGCTAACAGTAGATGGTAATGAAATGACAAATAAGACAGAGAATATTTGTAGTCTGGAATATGGAGAATTTGGGAGAGTGTTCTGAATCCAGACACATTAAAATGAGGACGACGTTAACAATACGATAGCTATTTTTGAACAACCATCATGACAATCCTGTAGTCATCAGCAGAGCTGTCGTTGATCGTTAAAGTTGTCAGATGGTCATCATACAGCACTTTGACCCTTTTAAAGTCTCAAACATGTTTTTTATTATTCTTTTTTTTAAGGTTTTAGTGTTCCGCAAAATAAACATAATTTTGTTGTATGGTGAAATCTTAGTGTATGTCAAATTATTATGAAGTATTAATCAGCTTTTAATGTTACTTTTAAAGGGTTTGCATTGCACATAGTTAAACAGACAAAAAAAATGGATCAGACCTAGCCGCTGTGCACGAAGCCAAAGCCAAGTCTGTACTTACACAATTTTATATGGATTTGTGGAACATCGAAATTATATACCTTATACCCTCTGATAAACCATTTCATTTGTTTGTTTTTGTTTGAATTTTTAGGGAGTAACCCCAGCTTGTCAATATAAATCAAACACAAAAGTCATTTATTTATGGTAAAAGCAAAAGCATTTTAGAATTATGGGAGAGAGTTGTCATCTTTTTTTTTTTTCTTGTTCTTTCATTAAGCATTTTGTGTTGTTGCAAACAGAGTGCTCATACTGTGTAGATTCAAGTATTTTTTTCTAAAACTCACCAGGAGAGAAGACCAGGTGCTTTAGTGGACCTGGAAACTACTCATCAGGGCAACAGGAGATGTGATTTGAAGGACATGAAATACTAAAGACGATTTTCCTTTTTGGTTTATTTTGTATATTATTATTGATACTATTAATACTTTAACAAAATGCAAAACTAAAAAAGATTTTTTAATGAACTATATTAAGAAAATGATATTCCAAAGTTGTTATTCTTCTTGCTTTGTCTCATTAAAGAAACCAAAAAGCAATCTTGATTGGAAGTGTTCGTAATGCAAACTGGAAATGGAGCTCCCATGCCTTGACACTTTGAACTAGTCCAGGGTTTAAGCATGAGCTACAGATAAATGCATTTCAGACAACTCAGCTTGGAACACTTGAAGTTCATAGAAAAAAATTTGTTTTCGTTATATCCCAGCAAATACAAGTTGTTTTTGTTCAACTTAGTGTCAAGTTGTAGCTCATATGAAATGAACATGGACTGGGTTGTAGTGCAGTGCTACAGAACGTGGGATCCCACGGTGTTGTACTGTTCAGAGTATATAGGTAGAATATGGAGAAATGCTTTTATATTATCTTTTCACTTTTTCATTGACACTTGATTATCACTTGTTATAACTGTACTACTTACTATTTTTCCGTACTTTCATCACTTTTGATTATTATTGATTCATAACGGTTTTAATGGCATCTCCGACTTAGAGATGTCATTGATATGAATATTGAACGATAATGGTGGCAGTCTTATGAAAAATTTGATTATTGATTAAGCTTGTTTCCCCTCACTTGTACCTTCATTTTGTGTTGGTTCTCCTTTTTTCTTATGCAGAAAACAAATAAACTGAAGTTCATGTATTTATGTTTCTCTTCATTGTGTAAATTATATAAGTAAGTTATAATTTATGTAGATATATTAATATTTTATGTTTAAGTTGTATGTTGGCAGCACTAATTAATATAACTATTATGGACCATCTTGTCGGGGTTTTCAGAGAAATGAGTACAATATTTTAAACATATATTTTGTCACCCAACACTCTGGGCTTCAAATGTTGCTTAATGTGGAAGACAAAATAAAAAATACTGAAAAAGTAGGCCTATTCATGTCACATAGTGGGTAAGACCTCGGGTGAAGTTATATTGAAGATTTGGGAATTCCACTGTGCATTGCATTGTTGCCAGATCTCACTTGAAAGCAGTCCAAAATAAGTGACTCTTGCATAAATCATACATTAAACTAGTACATTCCATTTTGAAAATGTACTTTAAATATGTACATTCTTCATACATGTACAGTATCTCACAGAAGTGAGTACACCCCTCACATTTTTGTAAATATTTTATATATTTTCATGTGACAACACTGAAGAAATGACACTTTGCTACAATGTAAAATCATGAGTGTACAGCTTGTATAACAGTGTAAATTTGCTGTCCCCTCAAAATAACTCAACACACAGCCATTAATGTCTAAACCGCTGGCCACAAAAGTGAGTACACCCTAAGTGAAAATGTCCAAATTGGGCCAAAGTGTCAATATTTTGTGTGGCCACCATTATTTTCCAGCACTGCCTTAACCCTCTTGGGCATGCAGTTCAATGTTTTTATGGACCGTCAACTATTATGGACCATCTTGTCGGGGTTTTCAGAGAAATGAGTACAATATTTTAAACATATATTTTGTCACCTAACACTGGGCTTCAAATGTTGCTTGATGTGGAAGACAAAATAAAAAATACTGAAAAAGTAGGCCTATTTATGTCACATAGTGGGTAAGACCTCGGGTGAAGTTATATTGAAGATTTAGGAATTCCACTGTGCATTGCATTGTTGCCAGATCTCACTTGAAAGCAGTCCAAAATAAGTGACTCTTGCATAAATCATACATTAAACAAGAGTACATTCCATTTTGAAAATGTACTTTAAATATGTACATTCTTCATACATGTACAGTATCTCACAGAAGTGAGTACACCCCTCACATTTT
>NW_015505392.1:522561-523314 GCF_001515645.1 Sinocyclocheilus grahami | reverse complement strand
GTACTCACTTCTGTGAGATACTGTATATATACAGTATATATATATATATATATATATATATATATATATATAAAATATGAATATTCAAATATTTGCATATAGGCCATCTACAACTATTGGTCATCAAAATGAATGATTCAATTTGTCTTTTGTGTGCACACATGGGGAACGGAAAAGGGAGAAACAATTCTTAGAAATTGTACAGTATGTAACAACTTATACAACAGTATGAGACACTTAATTTCTGGCAATATTGTCGTCTTGACTGCACAGACACTATTGAAAGAAAGCTGAACTGGATGAAGACATCACTGAATCATTAATGAACTGACCATAACTGAAAAACTGACTGTTTGTTATTGTCCTCTTGCATTATTGACAAACTATTTTCCTGTGAAGCTGCTTTGACACAATCTGTATTGTATAAAGTGCTATATAAATAAAGGTGACTTGACTTGACAGTAGGTGGGGATATTTATCAACAGACAAAAACAAACATCCTGAGATGAAAGGAGAGAAAATAAATAAAGCACACTGTATATAATCTAATTCCTGATATTTGACAACTGAACTGCTTTAAGTGGTTGGTAGTTCTTTATTGTGCTATTTAGGCCAAGTACTAGGAAGCTTAAATATGACCCTGTATTCTGGAAGTAAGTTTAAATATATATATATATATATATATATATATATATATATATATATAGAGATTTGGGGGAAACACATTACGACTCACGCGTGTTATTAAGTGTT
>NW_015505392.1:495350-521570 GCF_001515645.1 Sinocyclocheilus grahami | reverse complement strand
TGTTGAGAGAAATCAGATGTTACTGTAGTTCTAAAATAAATATGAATATGCATTCATTCATCTCACTCACAAAAAACAAACACACAGATTCTGTATTCCTCAAAATGAATAAAAATAATGCAACTCAGAATATGACGCAAACCTGCAATAATTAAATGTTAAACAACACAAATATCCTTTATGTAGTTCAACCGTACTAATAAGCACAAATTACTCTAGACAAACATTTGTGTGTCTTTTTTGTGTGTTGAAATGTCTTCTGCATTCTACTGTACGGACATAAATTCACTTTCCCTTCAGCCTGAGGCTTATTCATTTCACTTTTGGTGTGAAAAGGCTTTTATATTTGCCAAAAAAAACTTTTTATTTTAAAAACAAACAAGCAAGCCCTGTCCAGATTTAAAAAGTAACGCAAAAGTAACGTAACGCATTACTTTCCATAAAAAGTAACTAAGTAACGTAATTAGTTACTTTTTTATGGAGTAACGCAATATTGTAATGCATTACTTTTAAAAGTAACTTTCCCCAACACTGTATATATATATATATATGTGTGTGTGTGTGTGTCAAAGTGAATTATATTGTGCGGACATGGCAACATTGCATAGTAGCTATAATCCTCTACAAACACCGTTTCGATCTAAAGGTAGTCTGTCAGTCGTGATTGACGCTGCTTTTATCCAATCACAGTCGCTGTTAGTAAAGTCTAAGCGGCGAGCGCAGAGAAATATCCCAAGAGAACACCAATAACCGTTCTCGATACGTTAAGAGGGCGTGTCTAAAGTGAGGAATTGTCCAATCACCCATCGATGGTGCGCCTGCAGTGTTCAGAATCCCCGCCCACGGCTTCCATTTCTGTTCTGGAACACACGAGCCCTCGCGAAGAATACACATTTGCTTTTTTTGAATTTGTCTTCTAATGTAAATAGAGTAGTAAGTGCGACATATTGACGAATTGAAACCTATTTATATTTGAATAAATAGTATTGTTTTTTTTTCCGCTAAAGGACACGTTTGTGCTCCAGAAGAAGCGAGGCGGGCTTTTATTCCCCATTTTAACTTTAGTGAGCGGCGTTTTCCGCCGTTTTTTTTATTCCCTCCCCTGCCCGTCTCTCGCTCCCCCCCTGTGAGAGTCGAGGCCTGTAGTGCAGCCACGAGGCGCGTCGGACCACCGGGAATCAGGCGATGGCGGAGTTTGGTAACGGACTGGCAGAGGAATCTCTGCTGGACTCAGACCCGGGACACTCAGAACTTGAAGACCCAGGCGTCGGAGATGAAGAACCTGGATTAGACGAGGGAGAGGCCGCTATTGAAGATCCGGTGAGTGAAGGACGTATTATACTCGCTTTAATAATTAGTTAAATTTTTTGTATATGTTTTCATCTTGAGAACTCCCCCCAACTTCACATTTAAAAGAAATATGCGAATTTCATACGAAATACAAATACTCATGTTAACGCGAAACCGGTTTTGCCAGGTCGGTTTGTCCGCCATTGTGGCTCACGCAGTGCAGTAGAATTAGTGAGTGACATGCGTGCTGTTGGCCGCCATGTTGGCGCAACATCGGTCTGGGTTCCTCTGCGCCAGATCTGTCGACCTAGTGGGGGAAAAAAATCTTCATTGCAAAAATGCGAGACGGGAGATGTGAGGGACAGGGGCGAGGGTAGGACAGGCCGCCATTAGCCGCAGTGTGGGTCCATCCGCAAAGAAGCAGACGGCTCACGGTAAACACGCCTCTTTTCTGATCAGTAATATTTGTGCGGTGCAAAAGTAAGTCGCGTTGGTAACGTTAACTGCGCGTGATTGTTCTTGGCCTCTGCAATGGAATAAATCTTTATGCGACATGCGTGACATGTAAAAAGAGGCGTGAGATGCTTTTTATTTTCAGAGTTTGCGTCGAATTAGGAACATTAAGGAAAACTACAGAGTTGTCGGTGGGCAAAGCGCACTGTATGTAATGCACATCTGTATCACCGTGATAATTTTTTTGCGTTAAAGATTAAATGCCGCTCGTGATGTATTGCACCATTTGTTGGTGATTTTGTGATGGGGATGGTTCATTAGGGCTGGGCTGGTGCGTTTCTCTACATGCACATTAACATTATTGGAGCTATAGTAGGTCATGCATTTGCATGCTGAATGCATGTCTGCTTTATTTCATCATGCAGTGAGGATCTGTAGTATTTAAATAATTAGTCACTGTTGATTGTATCATGGAAAATCTTGTTTTAATTGCGTGAAAGAGGCCATCACATGCATTCTGGGTTACTTTACTCGCGATCCAGTGCGACTCCCACTGCCCTGCAATGCAGCACTGCTGAAACTTGTGTGCGTGCGTGTGAACACACCAAAAGTGTGTTCTCTCGCGCACAACAATGCGTGCACGGATGGCATCATGCTTAGGGCGTCTTGCTGACTGGACAGTAATAAATGGTGGTTTGAAAGAGCTCAGTGCACGATCCCGTGTGAAAGTGCATGTGCATGCTGTGTCCACGATCACTGGTGAGAATAACTAATGTGTGTGCATTCTGGGAAAGAAATCGGTTGTGCGTTTCAAAATGGGTTTAGCAGCAACACATGATATTGATGCACTATAGATCCAATGTGGCTGTCGATGAGGGACACCAAAATCATTTATTCAGGATGTAGTTATGCAAAACGTTCAGTTCCAGTTTTGTTAAATGACTAATATACTGTGCTTTCTGATGGATAAAGTTAATATATGTGCATTACTTTGCCTTTTCAGGAGCTGGAGGCAATTAAAGCCCGGGTGAGAGAGATGGAGGAGGAGGCAGAGAAACTGAAGGAGCTACAGAACGAGGTGGAGAAACAGATGAATCTCAGTCCTCCACCTGGTGAGTGAGACTAAATGAATGAATGAATGAGGGAGGTGAACGGGCAAGTCTGGGGAAGATTGAGCTCAAAGGAGAGCACTGCAGAACAGACAGGGCTGATGAATAGGACTGCATTAGAGGGAGAAGAATAACTAGTACTGGACCATTTGAGGTCAATTGAGATATGACTAGAAACTGAACGTAACCTAGATTTCAGCCGTGAAGCTATGCAGTAAACTTGCAGACAATGGTTTCTGTGCTAAATCACATGCTTGCATATGGCGATGGATGAGAGTTGCATGGCAATACTGTTTTCTCTTTGCAGCTGGCCCTGTCATTATGTCCATTGAAGAGAAGATGGAAGCAGATGGGAGATCTATTTATGTTGGAAATGTATGGGCAATTATTCTCACTCCTTCTTGTTTACGAGCTGTATTTATGTATTTTGTTGCATTTAATGTTACATGCATTTTGTTAAATTTAATACTACTTTCATATATGTTGCATATAA
Organism: Sinocyclocheilus grahami; assembly: GCF_001515645.1. Classification (NCBI taxonomy): domain Eukaryota; kingdom Metazoa; phylum Chordata; class Actinopteri; order Cypriniformes; family Cyprinidae; genus Sinocyclocheilus; species Sinocyclocheilus grahami. The sequence continues at coordinate 518,225 of NW_015505392.1, read as the reverse complement.
TATTGTTTGTCGCATGCCATAATATTTTTCATAGCATGCTTGATTTAATGACATGTTAGAAGTAGTGATTTGATTTGGTCTTTTGCAGGTGGATTATGGTGCGACGGCAGAGGAGTTGGAGGCGCATTTCCATGGCTGTGGTTCCGTAAACAGAGTCACCATCTTGTGTGACAAGTTTACAGGACACCCCAAAGGGTAATTCATGCATTCCTCTGTTTGTTTTTCTCTCTTAACCTCCACTTGCTTATCTTTGACATTCGTCTTTTTCTTTGCCATCTTATTTTCTTGTTCTCCGTCGTGCAGCATCTGCTCTGGGTAGGCACCGTATGTTTAGAGGAGGCACTGATGCATCACCTCAACCCACAAACTGAACAGTAGCCATTGAAGAAATACACAAATATTCTGAAATTCAAGGCATATTGGCAGTGGTACTAGTAAATAATTTTTGTTTAATAAAGCACACTTAATTTCTTATTATTTTAAACCTTAAAATAACTTTTCTCGTCAGAATTGATATGAACATAATTGTTTATCTTTTTGAATGGGCCACTGTATGCACATCTGTAGGCACAGGCCTTTTGTTACGTGGCATGGTTTTACACAGTTTATATGTGATCTTGAGACTGTGAGGTGTGAGATCTTTTTTCAGCTGTTGTGGTATTCTGGTGCACAGTGTTTTCAAGCTGCTCCCATTAAAATTTTGCCACATTGCATAGGGTAACTTTTGATGCAAAACTTTAATCACAGCTTCTTTGAACACAGTGTTCTGTTCATATCTTTATACATTTTTAACATTATGCATATTTAGTTTTTGATGCATGCATCAGTGTGTGTATATATATGCTTACACCAGTAAATAATTCATAGCTGTTTCAGTGTATGCTTTCCTGTTCTTTTCAATTGACTTCACCTGCCCTCATTTGATCATTTGTGACCCTGGACCACAAAAGTTTTTAAATTGAGATTTATACAACATCTGAAAGATGAATAAATAAGCTTTCCAGTGTTTCCCCTGCCATTATTTTAGGGGGGCGGCCCGTAAACTATAGTAAAACTATCATCATGTCATACACACACAGAAATGTAATGGTATTCACGGCAACCCGTCAAAATAAAAGTTCGGTTTAACTTGAGGGCATTGGCAGAAATATATTACTGTTGTTGAGTAGAATGTACGTAACAGACTGCTACTACTACTAAAATTATTAAAACCTTATTTTTAAGGAATAAGCATTCAATATTTCTTCAATGTTTTAATTGTAATATTAAAGTACCTTTATTTTCCAAAAAAAAAAATTTGTTTAATTTTCATTACTTAAAAGATATATTAAATGAATGTTTTATGCCTTAAAACAAAATGTAAATGCACAACACAGAATTTCTGAGCAAAAAATTCATAAGGCTATTGTAAGAATAAATTAAACTTGTTTTATGCTTTCAAATTAGACATGCTAAAACAGAATTTGGTTACAATAAAACATAAGGTTGGACAAATAAAACATTTCATAGGGCCCTAAACGTAATATTTGTTAAACTTTTAATAAATTGATGTTAAATTGTTTGTTTCATGATTTTAATTAATTAGACATGCTTTTTGATTAATAAAATGTAATTTAACCATTAAAAAGGAGTCCAGAAAAAAAAAAGCCGTAAACCTAGGGGAAACACTGCTTTCCATTGATGTATGGTTTGTTAGGATAAGACAATATTTGGCCTAGATACAACTATTTGAAAATCTGGAATCTGAGGGTGCAAAAAAACAAAATATTGAGAAAATCGCCTTTAAAGTTGTCCAAATGAAGTTCTTAGCAATGCATATTACTAATCAAAAATTAAGTTTTGGTATATTTACTGTAAGAAATTTACAAAATATCTTCATGTAACGGGATCTTTACTTAATATCCTAATGATTTTCGGCATTAAAAAAAATCGATAATTTTGACATTTACAAAATTATATTGTGGCTATTGCTAAAAATATACCTAAGCGACTTAAAGCCTCATACACACGGGGACGATTATCGCCGATGTTTTTCGATGTGTCTTTTGTGTTCATACCCAAGCGATTTTCGTTGGCTATGAGCCGAGTGAACGTGCAAATTCACTCCCTGACATTAGATGGCACTTAATGAAAAACAGAAATACCCCGGTACACATCGAATCCTATTTGATCTGCGATTCCTCTCTGTAACAACTCCCTCTTATCGAGATTTTTGTAGTCGCTGTCGAGTTGGTCATAAAGCCTTTTGTGTTCAGACACCAATGAGACCAGCAGCTACATTCATCTTGCCTCGATGCATCTTCTTGGTCTACTTACTTTCTCTTCGTCATTAGGTATAAATGTGTGCTCGGCAAGACCGTTTTGTGCTCGAGTGCCACCAAGTCGTGTTTTACTGTAACTTCAGCAGCTCCAGGCACATGAACCAAAGTGCCAGTCTCATTGGTTGTCCAATTTTTAACGCAGCGCGTCAAACCAAAAAGACGAGCCCGAGGCGGTTTTTAAAAAATGACGCTTTTACGCCTTGCGTCGGTGTGCACACTCACATTGGCGCCCATTGTTTAGTCACGAGGCGTTAAACGTCGGCGATAATTAGTTGGCATGATATTAGTTCCGGTGTGAACAAGCCTTAAAACTGGTTTTGTGGTCCAGGGTCACATTTGCCCTCTTCATGTTTCAGGTTTGCATATATAGAGTTCGCAGACAAGGAGTCTGTTAGGACCGCTATGGCACTGGATGAGTCTTTATTCAGAGGAAGGCAGATTAAGGTGAGATGAGGCATTACAAGCTTGCTAACTAATACTGATAATAAATTGATTTGACTTTTGAAGTCAACATAAAATTTTTAATTCAGTTTTAGCAACAACAAAATGTGTAAAAATGCAGCAGATATGCTTTGAAGCATTGACAAACACTTCAGTCATATAAGTTCTTTTTTTACCCCTTATAAAGTTGTTTTTTTAGGGTTTGTAAAAAATATGAGGGTGCAAAAAAACAAAATATTGAGAAAATCGCCTTTAAAGTTGTCCAAATGAAGTTCTTAGCAATGCATATTACTAATCAAAAATTAAGTTTTGGTATATTTACTGTAAGAAATTTACAAAATATCTTCATGTAACGGGATCTTTACTTAATATCCTAATGATTTTCGGCATTAAAAAAAATCGATAATTTTGACATTTACAAAATTATATTGTGGCTATTGCTAAAAATATACCTAAGCGACTTAAAGCCTCATACACACGGGGACGATTATCGCCGATGTTTTTCGATGTGTCTTTTGTGTTCATACCCAAGCGATTTTCGTTGGCTATGAGCCGAGTGAACGTGCAAATTCACTCCCTGACATTAGATGGCACTTAATGAAAAACAGAAATACCCCGGTACACATCGAATCCTATTTGATCTGCGATTCCTCTCTGTAACAACTCCCTCTTATCGAGATTTTTGTAGTCGCTGTCGAGTTGGTCATAAAGCCTTTTGTGTTCAGACACCAATGAGACCAGCAGCTACATTCATCTTGCCTCGATGCATCTTCTTGGTCTACTTACTTTCTCTTCGTCATTAGGTATAAATGTGTGCTCGGCAAGACCGTTTTGTGCTCGAGTGCCACCAAGTCGTGTTTTACTGTAACTTCAGCAGCTCCAGGCACATGAACCAAAGTGCCAGTCTCATTGGTTGTCCAATTTTTAACGCAGCGCGTCAAACCAAAAAGACGAGCCCGAGGCGGTTTTTAAAAAATGACGCTTTTACGCCTTGCGTCGGTGTGCACACTCACATTGGCGCCCATTGTTTAGTCACAAGGCGTTAAACGTCGGCGATAATTAGTTGGCATGATATTAGTTCCGGTGTGAACAAGCCTTAAAACTGGTTTTGTGGTCCAGGGTCACATTTGCCCTCTTCATGTTTCAGGTTTGCATATATAGAGTTCGCAGACAAGGAGTCTGTTAGGACCGCTATGGCACTGGATGAGTCTTTATTCAGAGGAAGGCAGATTAAGGTGAGATGAGGCATTACAAGCTTGCTAACTAATACTGATAATAAATTGATTTGACTTTTGAAGTCAACATAAAATTTTTAATTCAGTTTTAGCAACAAAAAAATGTGTAAAAATGCAGCAGATATGCTTTGAAGCATTGACAAACACTTCAGTCATATAAGTTCTTTTTTTTACCCCTTATAAAGTTGTTTTTTTAGGGTTTGTAAAAAATACATATTTCGGAATTTCTTGCAGTCTTTTAAAATTGTAATCATAAATTTCCCAACTGTTCTTACAGGTTGGGGCCAAGAGAACAAATCGTCCTGGCATTAGCACCACAGACCGCGGTTTTCCTCGGGCCCGCTTCCGCTCACGGGGAGGAGGAAACTTCTCATCCCGTGCGCGCTACTACAGTGGCTACACACCTCCCAGAGGCAGAGGACGGGCCTTCAGGTGAGCTCCATGCCAACCTTGCACGTTTGACAGTGACTGACACACAGGCTCCATCCTGACAGAGAGTGCTGCTGTGAAAGTGTGTGCATCGGGGGTGGGGGCGACGGGACAATCCAAAATAAGTGTTTCTAAATGTTGATGCTTCATTTTGTTATATTTTATTTATCCCATCTTGTCATGCAAAACATTTCTGGAAAAATGTTTCAGAAGAAAAATGTATCAGAATATGAAATTCATGTTCACACACAGGTTATTGTTTTTTTATTTATTTATTTATTTATTTTTACATTCTGTGATGATCTGTAATTGTACAACAGTCTTCTGTATGCATGCATGCCCCTCTTTAAAGCCTCTAGGTGTGAGGAGAGAAGGAACCGCACCACTCTTATTTGCAGCCTGCACTCTCTGTACAAACTCCTGTGTGTCGTCATGTTAAAAGGAAAACTGAGGAAGAATTACAAACCATCAAACACACATGCACAGCCATTGTCATCATCGCTGTCCATTTCCCTCCTGCAGTGTCAGATTCTGAGCATGGAATGAGCCTTCGCACTCACCAGAGGTTTGGAAGTCAGTCTGCTTCCCAATGTGAAGAATTTCTGAATTGTGTCTCAAAACAGAGTGAGCTGCTTACACGGTGAATTTTTAAAGGGGTTATATGACATTGCTAAAAAAGAACATCATTTGGTGTAATAAAATGTTTATGCGGTTTAAGTTTCAAAAAACACATTATTTTCCACATACTGTACATTATTGTTTCTCCTCTGTGCCCCGCCTTTCTGAAACGCGTCGATTTTTACAAAGCTCATCGGTCTGAAAAGCGAGGTGTTCTCTGATTGGCCAGCTATCTAGTGCGTTGGGATTGGCCGAATACCTCAAGCGTGTGACGGATATGTTACGCCCCTTAACATACTGTGATGCCCTATCCCGGAGAGACCAAAACATTAAAACCCATTATAAACGAGGCATTTGTTGCATCCAGTGGTTTTGGAGTGGAGCTTGAGTTATTGCCCTGTAAAAGGTTTTTGATGGGTTTAAATATTTTATCCCACACCCAAGTTTATATCCAGATTTGAAATATATTTGATATTAAGTAGGTCATTATATGATTGCACATTTTTACAGTTAGCCAATGGGATTAGACTGTAAAACAAGATAAACTAGGTTGAGTATGTAGCTGGATGTCAAGCTCAGCTCTGATTAACTTGAAGGCAAGTGTGTGTTTGAACTCAGGCAAGTTTGGTTCAGAAAAGCCCATTTTAGTTAATTTTCACCCCCTCGCATGATTAATAATGTTCACTTCCAGAATGGAGGGTTCATTCCTGCAGCCTGATATTGACCGTTTTAGTATCCAACCGATAACACAGATAATTCTGTGCCCTAAAGTGCACAGGCTGTTCTTTGAGGGGGTTTGTGTGAATGAAGGGCATCTCTGGCTGCCTGAATGGATGCCCCTGCATTTATTGCTGTATATGAGTGAGCGTGTGTGTGTGGCCCATTCCATATGTGTAGAGCTGTGTGTCGCTGACTGTAACTGTGTGCATGTGTTGGAGGGTTCATTTCCCCAGGATCTCTCCTTTACAGAGACCACAGGAGCCGCCCTGTTCAGAGAGAGAGAAAGAGGGAGAGCGTGCTTTCACTGTCCCCTACACTGGACACTAGACTATTTCTAAAGCCTGAATATAACAAACACACATTCTGCTGTTGGATAATCTTCCTCAGCTTCCCTTTGTATTAAAAAACATTTACTGGACTCTTTATACATGGTTGCATTAATCACTAATTAAAACTTGTTATCAGAAGAAGAGGGGTATACATTGCATTTCATTTTTTGAATTAATGTGTATACCTGAAACATGAGTGCATAAATAAATGTTCACCTTGTCCTCAAACGATAAGGCCCTTTAAAATGCATATTACTGACATACAAACACTTACACCCCCAAAAATTTGAATTGGTGTCCGTCGTCTTAATCCAACCACAAAAAAAGAACTCACCCTCTTTTTCTCTCTCTTTTCCAGGGGCCGAGGGCGAACAACATCGTGGTACTCCCCCTACTAATACCTCCCCACCCCCCCTATGAAATCCCCCCTTACTATCATCCCGTATCCCTATAGAAAAGAAAAAAAAGACCCCTCTCAAAAAAGGAAGAAAAAAAGAAGAAAAAATAATGTTAAACATTCAGTATTGACTGTATAGCTGATGTGCACGAGCTGATGAGCAAAGCACGCTGAGTGGATTGAGCGTGCTGCGGCGCAGATGCGTGAGCTTGTCGAGTGAATATACCTTTCTCACAGACATCACTGGAAAGTTTGTAGTTCGGTCGGATATTTAAAAAAAAAAAAAAAAAAAAAAAAGAAAAAAAAGGAAAAAAAAAAAAAAAAAGAAAAGAGCATCTCCTGGAAAGACAGACTGACTGGCCGCAGTGTGCGATTGTGTGTGCGCGTGCGTGTGAGGAGGTGTTGCGATCGCCCTGGTAAGGTACAATATGGCCGTTGGGGAGATTTGGTGGCATTTGTTTAAATTTGAGAAGATGTAATCTCAGGCTGCAGATGTGTGTCCTTTTGTCTGGCTGTGATTTTTCTCTCACCAAACAGCCCCTCTTATGTTTGCACTCAAAGGCAAACAGAAAAGGAAAAAAAATGTTAACTTTTCTTTTTTTTTAATGATTGTAATGTGAATATGTGAACAATTTAATAGCAAGAATGTTGTTGTTTTCACAAAGTTGTGCTATTTGAGATCATATTCTCTTATTTGTTTGTGCTCTCTGGAATCCCTTTACCCTCCAGCATTGGTTTCTTTCCTGTTCATCCCTCACTCGGATTACTTCCTCCACCTGTGTTATTCCGACAGTGGTTGAGAGTTCGGCGTTGTTTTTACCTTTTACTGTTCTTGAACCATCTTCCACACCATACGACTTTTGTAAGATGGCATGGCCTGAGCTCTGAGATCTTTTCTTTTGTGTTTTAAAAAGTAATTTTTTTGTCTCGCGCTGCCATATGCCATTCCCGACCATTATTTCCCTGTTCCTGTGCTGCTTCTCTGCCACCCCCCACCCCCCCTTCTGTCTCTCATGCTCTCTCTCTCTCTCTCTTTGTATATTAGACCACTTCTTGTCGTTTCAGGTTTCAGGACCAGTGGAGGCTGACTACCCCTCCTCCCGTGGCTGCGGCACCCCCTACAGTCTCGGCGGCGTCTCTGTCTCTTTCTGCTCCCGCTATGCACACTCACCCCATCCTCTCCATGTGGGGGGGCGGGGGAGGTGGACAGGGCGACCACCGGCCCACTGCGGGAGGCATTTATTACAATAACAAGCGCTGAGCTTTAACAACATGAATATACTGAGATGCACCAGGCCCATGTTAACACAGACATACAGACACACCGCATACACCGCACACATCCACCACAAATTTATATATCATGAAGGCAGAGCCATGATAGAGCAATGGCTGCTTAAATTGTGAGTGAGAGAGGCAGGACCAGAAAGAGGTTGAAGAGGAGGGTTCTTCTAGAGCCTTGTCTTTCTCAGTGCACAGTGCAGTTAGGGCACGATGGAGCACTAACGCGTGGGCTACAGGTATCGGTTACTCAAGGAGGGCTTCGGAGCTTTTATTTCGGGGGGAGGGAGGGTTTGTGTGGAGAGGGGTTTCTCGTTTCTGTTCGTTTTCCTTTCAGATGGGGGAGTGGGTATGGACGAAAAGAGAAAAGATGTTTTCCTTTTTTATTTTATTTTTAACCCATGAGTCTGTAATTAGAAAAAAAATAAAAGACATTGTGTAAAAAGTACTTGAAGTGTTTGATTGGTCTTTCTTTGGGGGCATTGTGTAATGTTTGCTCCACTACATAATTTCTGTGTCTTCTATACGAGGTTCCCATGGTTCTGTAAAAATTGTAAAATAGGAATAAAACCTAAATGGTTAAAATCCTAATCAAGTAAGCACAAACAACCAAACTAAATTTTGGAAACTTATTTGGTCAAGTATGGGAACTATCAAGTGGTTTGGCCAAACAGGCCACTCATTCTAAACCCACCATTATGCTTTTGGTGCTTTCGTGGCAACTTAACGTACAAAGTTTTTTACTCATTCCAACCTGAAATATGTTCCAGGGACCCAAAAAATGCCCATGCTTTAGTTGTACTTAAAATCCCATGAATGATAAAAATGAAACACAAAATCAGATAATTAAAAATATCTCGATGAGAATTCTGATAAATAGCAAAAGCCAGATAATTATTCATATCTCTTTTTTTTTCAGGTCTGGGCAATTCCAAAACTTTAATCTTCTTCTGGTGAAGCCGTTGTTGTGTTGATTTGGATGTATGCTTTGGGTTTTTGAGTTCCTCTTCAGATTTCTCTAAGAAGCCTCAAGGTTTTGTGCCAATATTGACTGATATTTGGAACTGTTCGTAATTCCCTGCACCTTGATTAAGGCCCCAGTTCCAGCTGAAGAAACACAGCCCCAAAGTATTATGCTGCCACCACCATGCTTCAATGTGGGTATGGTGTTCTTTTGGTTATGTGCCGTGTTGTTTTTGCGCCAAACATACCTTTTGGAATTATGGGCGAAAATGTAAACCTTGGTTCCATCAGACCATAACATATTTTCCCACATGCTTTTGGGGAGACTTCAAATGGGTTTTTGCTAAATTTAGCCGGACTTGGATGACTTCCTTCATAAGAAAAAGCTTCCATCTTGCCACCCTACCCCATAGCCCAGACATGAATACGGGAGATTGTTGTCACATGTACTACACAGTCAGTACTTGCCAGAAATTCCTGCAGGTCTTGTAATGTTGCTGTAGGCCTCTTGGCAGCCTCCCTGACCAGTTTTCTCATCTTTTCATCAATTTTGGAGGGACGTCCAGTCCTTGGTAATGTCACTGTTGCGCCTTATTTTCTAAAGAAAATGTCAGGAAAAGCCTACTAGAACAGCTGAACTTTATTTGGGGTTAATCAGGGGTATTTTAAATGATGTCAGGTGTCTACTGACTCCTATTTAACGAATTTGAATGGGATTGCTTAATTCTGAACACAGCCACATCCCCAGTTATAAGAGGGTGTGCACACATTATTCTAGTTTTTTTTATTTTTAAATAAAAAAAAAAGATTACAGGTTGTTTCTCAATTGCGTTGTACAGGTCACATTAAAGGTGGAAAAAGTTCTGAAATGACTTATCTTGGTCTTTTTCTATCCACTGCATGTCCTTGATAATATGTCCCTTCGTCTTGAATTCAAATTTGTAAGTTTTGTAATGTTATACAGCACACCTATTAGATTGAGACCCTGTCCATTACAATAAACATCAAACAAATCCAGTTCTGATGTCCTGATTTTGAGGTCATCCCTCAACTTTAAAACCCTTATTCTGTAGTTTTAACATATCAATAGAATTTTTTTTTCTGGCTTGTCACAGGCCACCATGCTTTACTGAAAGGAATATACTTTAAAAAAAAAATATATATATATATATGGAATCCGTGGGTTGTTTAGGTTTGCTACATTTACTGTAGCAATATTATGATCTGAATAAAACAAAAACCATTAAAAACACCAGATACAAGTAACAGCTATTGTAATGGATGCAGGCTCTACCTGGGATAAAAACATAAATGTTTTAACTCCTGACTAAATCATGAATCATGATCATTTTAGTTTGTCTTCATTTATTTCAACATTAATGGTCTTGAATTGGAGCATTTTTTTTTTACCAGATTAAGCATAATGATCAAAATAGATCCAATTGATTAAATATGAAATGGCTGAAATTAGTGTAACCATGTTAAGCTCCTCATTACCACTTTTACAAGAATGTTTTACCACTGAATACACTTGGGGGAAAAAATAAGCATGCCACTCAGTCACCTTATTTTATTAGAAACAGATATGCAAATCAAGGTAGACTAGAACCAGAAAATCTGAGCATATCACACCAGTCCTCGGGTCTTTACACTGGCTTTCAGTTACATTTAGGATTGATTTTAAAGTATTATTACTCATTTATAAATCACTCAATGGCCTAGGAACTCAATACATTGCAGATATGCTCACTGAATTTAAGCCTAACAGACCACTCAGATCAAGTCTGTTAGAAATACTAAGGGTTCACTCAAAACAAGGGGGAGTCTGCTTTTAGTTATTATGCCACCCGCAATTGAAACCAGCTTCCAGAAGAAATCAGATGTGCTAAATCAGTAGACATATTTAAATCCAGAATCAAAACACATCTGTTTAGTTGTGCTTTTACTGAAAGTACTGTGCTACGTCCGAACTGATTGCACCGTATTGTAGGTATCATTTTCTATTTTTAACTGTTTTCATTTTATTTTAAATCATTTTAAAATGTAATTCCTTGCTTTTATTATTGTGATTATTTATATGATTATTTTAAATCATTTTATGTAAAGCACTTTGAATTACCATTGTGTATGAAAAGTGCTATAGAAATAAACTTGCCTTGCCTAGTCAGATTGGCACTGAGATTAACTTTTTTTACACAAGGCTCCACACTCATGCTCATGGAAGGGGAAAAAATGTCTCAAAGAAAGATTTATTTAGACATGAAAAGAATAATTTTGTTGAAATTCAGCTTAAACCTTGGCATCAGTGGTTTACTTGTGCTTCCTGACAACTGCAAAGATAAAATATCTATTAATATACAACACTGGACACTTGTATTTTTTGAAAGCACTCACATAACATACAAAACAAATACGTGCCTTTCTTTTTGCCTTTCTTGATAATTTTCTTCTTTTTCTTGGGTTTTGGATTATCAGTATCCTATCAAAAGAGAAAATGCACTCAGAAAAGATCAACTTAAAAAAATAAAAATAAAAAAGAGTGCATTCTTTTACAAGAATGTTTTACCACTGAATACACTTGGGGGAAAAAATAAGCATGCCACTCAGTCACCTTATTTTATTAGAAACAGATATGCAAATCAAGGTAGACTAGAACCAGAAAATCTGAGCATATCACACCAGTCCTCGGGTCTTCACACTGGCTTTCAGTTACATTTAGGATTGATTTTAAAGTATTATTACTCATTTATAAATCACTCAATGGCCTAGGAACTCAATACATTGCAGATATGCTCACTGAATTTAAGCCTAACAGACCACTCAGATCAAGTCTGTTAGAAATACTAAGGGTTCACTCAAAACAAGGGGGAGTCTGCTTTTAGTTATTATGCCACCCGCAATTGAAACCAGCTTCCAGAAGAAATCAGATGTGCTAAATCAGTAGACATATTTAAATCCAGAATCAAAACACATCTGTTTAGTTGTGCTTTTACTGAAAGTACTGTGCTACGTCCGAACTGATTGCACCGTATTGTAGGTATCATTTTCTATTTTTAACTGTTTTCATTTTATTTTAAATCATTTTAAAATGTAATTCCTTGCTTTTATTATTGTGATTATTTATATGATTATTTTAAATCATTTTATGTAAAGCACTTTGAATTACCATTGTGTATGAAAAGTGCTATAGAAATAAACTTGCCTTGCCTAGTCAGATTGGCACTGAGATTAACTTTTTTTACACAAGGCTCCACACTCATGTTCATGGAAGGGGAAAAAAATGTCTCAAAGAAAGATTTATTTAGACATGAAAAGAATAATTTTGTTGAAATTCAGCTTAAACCGTCTCCTTGGCATCAGTGGTTTACTTGTGCTTCCTGACAACTGCAAAGATAAAATATCTATTAATATACAACACTGGACACTTGTATTTTTTGAAAGCACTCACATAACATACAAAACAAATACGTGCCTTTCTTTTTGCCTTTCTTGATAATTTTCTTCTTTTTCTTGGGTTTTGGATTATCAGTATCCTATCAAAAGAGAAAATGCACTCAGAAAAGATCAACTTAAAAAAATAAAAATAAAAAAGAGTGCATTCTACCTGTTACAGAAATGCAATACAAAAACTCACTACAATGGTAACTGGAACTTCTAAAGCATATGTAAAACTACCCGTGATGCCATTGGCCAGCTCACCTGTGCTTCTCCCCCTGTCAGAGCGGTGATGTCACTGAATCGTGTGATGTTACTCAGCTGTGACGTCATTCCCACCATTCCTCTTTTCCCGAGTCTCTGCTCACGTGGCGTACTGAGACGCACCAACATGGACTCCTCATAGTTTTTCCTTTTATGACATTTTTTCCAAAATTATTAGGGAAAAAGAAACATTTACTGAATAATCCACTGTATTTAATGTAATCTACAACCTGAAACTAGAGTATCTAGAATTTAATAATTCCATAAACCTCCATATCACGTACCTGTTCAGCTCCTCTCTGCTTTCCCGTTCGGTCTGGAAGTCTCTGCGGTCTCTGATCTCCTCGGGAGCATCACTGTATTGCTGCCGGAGCTCCTGGATCACAGAGCTGCGGAGTGCCGCTCTCTTCTGTTTATCGATCTGCTCCTTCTGCCGGTCTGCTTCTGTCATGTCTCCGTCTGTGTATGGACAGGGGAGGGTTTGGGATGAGTATTAACTATCAATATAATTATATGTCACTACACCTGAATCCTAAATTGAAATAACCAAAGTGAACTGCTACAAAATCAAAAGACTTGCCATAATGCATTGGAGCAATTCGAGGAGGTACGTATTTCCTGCTGGCTGAGGGCTCTTTTAGCCCCTTTGATTTTCCTCCTTCGCCCTCATCATCGGAGTTCTCAGATTCACTTAGCTATGTGTGGAAGAAATGCAGCAATTTTGAGGTAAACTATGTGCGCTTAAACAATCAAATTAAATAATTTTAAAGAAAGAATTTAGCTTTCAACATATATACATACACAAACATACATACCTGTACAAATTAATGCACACATAAACTATTAATATATCTTATATTACATAACTAGAGCTTTACCTTGCTGACCAGATTCTGAGGGTTAGGCCGAAGGTGTAGAGGGTCATTCTCAGCTGGAGAAAGCGCCATCAATCAAGTCAGCAAACTGAGTGTTCTTAACATGTGCACTTGATGACAAAAAAAGTGTAAGAATGAAATATTTACCAAGGCTGCCTGTTACTGCTGTCCGTACTAATTTATCAATCTGATACTTCAGCTTTTGATCTAGGGGACGCATCTTCTCTAAAACCTGTACAACAAAGACAAAGAGGGAAAACAGAGACAAAAATGGATGACCCACTTTGTTTTGTTAAGGGAATGATGCCCCTGAAAATCTATTCCAAATTCATTTCTGAATGTGGTATGTGGCTTATGAGGTTTGTGTCGTACCGTCCTAATGGTGACCAGCCTGTGGATGGCACTGTTGTCCTTCAGACTTTCTCCTTCTGTCTTCAAACTAATCAGATGAGTGATGTCTTGAAGGTAAAACAGTAACATATGATATCTCAAGTCCAAAAAAGATAAACCCTACAGCGAAAAGGAAAAGATATGTCATAAACATTTTTGATGATTGTGAGTGTATTCAATATCTATGTTACGCAAGTAATATAAAATAATAGTTCTACCTTAGAAGTCTGATAAGCTTTCTCTCTGACTTTCTTTATCAGGTCCCGAACATGACTTGTTACTGAAGCAACCTGAAAATAAGACGGTGTCAATCACCATCACATCTTCCCATATCATTGTATTATAGCCAACTGTGATGCTGTGCTCAAAATAACATCTAAAGCAAAATATTCAGGCTCTGTGACTTTACAAACCTGTTCTGTGAGACTGTTGAGTAGATGCACGGCAGTGGGAAGGTCATTGTCAATAAGATCCTGCAAAAGACAACTACATCAGTTAAGTGTTTCGCAGACCATAAAGACGATCAGGTTAGCCAAAGTACAATTTCATCATATCTTGTCATTTATCAGCGAAATAAGAAACGATTCCATGACAACATGATAATAACACTATAATATACCAGTTACATCACAATACATCTATGTTTAGGTTCAATCAAGGACATTTTTTAAGGTAAAAAAACAACTCACGTTTCCAACTGCGGTGGCCGCCATCTTGGATTAATCAAGTTGATACGGATGCCACGAAGGGACAAAACTCAAAGCACGCAATTCAAATATCGTCCTGAGACAAAAGTCAACACGCTTGACAGAACTATTTCGCGTTCAAATGTGCTTGAATTATTATACAGATTGTTCTGTTATAATGTAGAATTATAGAGTATAACCCTAACCGTAACGAAGGTAAAAGGACAGAAAACGACGATTAAAAGTAAAATCAAAACATACATCAAGTATGTAAGTATGACATACATCAAAATATACTGGAAAATAAAAATTCTTAAACCAGCCTGCGGTGGTTCCTTGGTCTTGTTGGTTTTAGGCTGATGATATTGGCTGGTTTTAGAGGGGGTTTGGGGGCATTTTTCATCTGGTAACTAACCAAACAACCTTTAATATAAATACAACAGGCAGATGTCTATTTGTTTGTTGTTAATTCACAGTTCTAAATCGAATTTGTGATTTTTGACTTTCCTGAACTTCCTGCAGTTTTGCCTTCCACCAGAAGATGGCGGATGACTCCATATTCCTTCACATGAATGTGAGTAAATGCAGTCAGCTATAAACGCACTGTGCATTACGTATTTGTGTGATTCTTACATTAGGAACATTTCTGACCGCTTGAAAAATGAAACTTCAAATGCATGTTTAATCTATGTTATAACATCAATCACATATATAGCCTTGTACTTGCTAATACAGATCATTATTTAGCTTGGAATTATTCAATAATATATTCAGATAAAGTTAAATTGGTTGTTTGTGAACTTAAATTCTCAAATAATAACTTTTTTTTTTCAAACAAATGTATTCTTAGTAGAAGAGTACCTTTAGAGTACCTTAGAAGTTGGCCTACAGGCTCATGGTTTTTATACTACTTAGGCCTACACATACAGTACAATTACAGTATAGTAGATGAGATACAATACTTTAGATGAGAGAATTTTCACTATTCAGAGTCCTGTGAATAGTGTAGCACATTTATTATTGAATTGATTTGTAGCCAAGTGCTTCTTACATGTACTGTAGTTTTGCAGAACTGAGAGACGACTGTTAAGGGGAGGTAGAAAAGGCCTTTTGTCAGAAGACTAAGAAACTGCTATGGCAAATGAGGTCATTACCAATACTGTAATGCCATTTGGCAATTGACGTGCTTTTTTTTTTTACGGTACAGTAATTAACAGTACACTGTATTGTGTGTTCATATTCAGTTCTTTTGCATTTGAGCTTTTCTTTTCTATTGCTCATCTACAGTACTGTAATGAAAGTCAACTTTTCTTAAAGCTTATTGATGAATTTCACTGTATCTGCCCCCATCTTTTTATGTTGTATACTGTAATAGACATTGACGTGCAAAATGATTCCTGCTTCCAAAAAGGAGCTTTTTGCAACGTTTTGAATGTGAAGTAGCCTGTGTATTTGTCAGGTCTGTGTCTCATCTGAGGCCAAAGTGTGATTCTGACAAAACAAAAATATTTGATTTTGGAAGTTTGAGGTTTGTAGAAGTTGGTGTGTAGTTTTGAAATTGTGAATTGTGTGATGGTAATGACAGCTATATTTACACAGAATCTTATATATAGTCAACACGCTTGACAGAACTATTTCGCGTTCAAATGTGCTTGAATTATTATACAGATTGTTCTGTTATAATGTAGAATTATAGAGTATAACCCTAACCGTAACGAAGGTAAAAGGACAGAAAACGACGATTAAAAGTAAAATCAAAACATACATCAAGTATGTAAGTATGACATACATCAAAATATACTGGAAAATAAAAATTCTTAAACCAGCCTGCGGTGGTTCCTTGGTCTTGTTGGTTTTAGGCTGATGATATTGGCTGGTTTTAGAGGGGGTTTGGGGGCATTTTTCATCTGGTAACTAACCAAACAACCTTTAATATAAATACAACAGGCAGATGTCTATTTGTTTGTTGTTAATTCACAGTTCTAAATCGAATTTGTGATTTTTGACTTTCCTGAACTTCCTGCAGTTTTGCCTTCCACCAGAAGATGGCGGATGACTCCATATTCCTTCACATGAATGTGAGTAAATGCAGTCAGCTATAAACGCACTGTGCATTACGTATTTGTGTGATTCTTACATTAGGAACATTTCTGACCGCTTGAAAAATGAAACTTCAAATGCATGTTTAATCTATGTTATAACATCAATCACATATATAGCCTTGTACTTGCTAATACAGATCATTATTTAGCTTGGAATTATTCAATAATATATTCAGATAAAGTTAAATTGGTTGTTTGTGAACTTAAATTCTCAAATAATAACTTTTTTTTTTCAAACAAATGTATTCTTAGTAGAAGAGTACCTTTAGAGTACCTTAGAAGTTGGCCTACAGGCTCATGGTTTTTATACTACTTAGGCCTACACATACAGTACAATTACAGTATAGTAGATGAGATACAATACTTTAGATGAGAGAATTTTCACTATTCAGAGTCCTGTGAATAGTGTAGCACATTTATTATTGAATTGATTTGTAGCCAAGTGCTTCTTACATGTACTGTAGTTTTGCAGAACTGAGAGACGACTGTTAAGGGGAGGTAGAAAAGGTCTTTTGTCAGAAGACTAAGAAACTGCTATGGCAAATGAGGTCATTACCAATACTGTAATGCCATTTGGCAATTTTTTTTTTTTTACGGTACAGTAATTAACAGTACACTGTATTGTGTGTTCATATTCAGTTCTTTTGCATTTGAGCTTTTCTTTTCTATTGCTCATCTACAGTACTGTAATGAAAGTCAACTTTTCTTAAAGCTTATTGATGAATTTCACTGTATCTGCCCCCATCTTTTTATGTTGTATACTGTAATAGACATTGACGTGCAAAATGATTCCTGCTTCCAAAAAGGAGCTTTTTGCAACGTTTTGAATGTGAAGTAGCCTGTGTATTTGTCAGGTCTGTGTCTCATCTGAGGCCAAAGTGTGATTCTGACAAAACAAAAATATTTGATTTTGGAAGTTTGAGGTTTGTAGAAGTTGGTGTGTAGTTTTGAAATTGTGAATTGTGTGATGGTAATGACAGCTATATTTACACAGAATCTTATATATATATACATAAAATCAATGACGATTATATGAATTAAATGTGAATTTTAGAATATTAGGAAAAAAATGACACTACTGTCTATAGTCTATAGTTTATATCGCTGTCGATAGTTCTTATAAGGGATACATTTAAACATCTGGCTTGATAATAATAATAATTCTGGCAAATGTAAAACGTACATTCCAATGTACTAAAACTAAAATGATTATCTCTTTTAAAAAAAAATATCCTAATAGAAGAATCGGTGACACTAAACACAAAGTCACTATTAACTGAGAGTTTTCCCTCAATAAACTCCCAATTGCTTACAGTAAGTAAAGTAGTTGTTGTAGTAGTTAAGTTTAGGTATTGGACAGAGTTAAGGGATCTAGAATATGGTCATGCAGAATAAGGCATTAATACAGTATGTGCAATATGTAACAGCCGATATGCTAATAATATGCATGCTAATAAGCAAGTTTCACTATAAATTTGATAAAGTTCCTTTATTGTCATTTTACAAGTAGACTATAAAGAATTTTGACTTCAACAATTAATACTGACTCCAAAAATTAATTATTAAAAAATAGATAGATAGATAGATAGATAGATAGATAGATAGATAGATAGATAGATAGATAGATAGATAGATAGATAGATAGATGGATGGATGGATACATGAATGGATTGATGGATAGATACATGAATGGATAGATGGATGATTGATGAATGAATAAATAAATAAGTGGATGGATAGATGGTTGAACGAATGAATAAACAAATAGAAAAGGTTCATGCATAAAGAACATGAACATAAATATATATAAATGATTATAGAGAAACATGGAATTAATGCAAATGTAAATACAGTGGTTTTTACCATCAGTGGTGGATTACCTCAAAGGTTTGCTTCTGCATTTCTTTCACGTGATTTCTCCTCCAGAACTTAGAGTAATGTCAGGGGGGGAAAATGCCCAGCAGAACATTGCATATTAGGCTGTTACAATCTTGTCTCGCCATATGATTGACATTCCTGCATCTGCTTGTTTAATTAAGACTCCAGCTATTGATGACTGGTGGGGGGAGGAGATATTAATAGTGGGTGAAGAGCAGTTCAGTAGCACTCAGCATTTTCCCCTAAAGTTTACTGTAAACACAGGGCTGTTTCAACCTCTTCCCAGCACTCTAAATAGATGGAAATGGGGTAACACCTCCAGGCTTTGTCTGACAAGGGCGACATCCAAAGATCCTAACAGTGTTTAAGGGCCCACCAAACATTTCATATTCGTGGATGCCAATTACGCGCACATGAATGCATAATTGCTCTAGAGGAGCTTAAAGTAGCAAGTCTAAAAGGCCTAGTTATTTCAATGGAGCCTTCAGGCCATGGTGATCAGGTGGGGAAGGCTGGGCTTTAAGTCCATCTCCTGAGGAACTTTGGACAATGTGAGAGAGGGTGTGGGCTGATTTGATCGTCAAACCCAAAGCTGAGCTTAATGAAAATGAATGAGAGACTTCCTTTGTCACTCTATAATAAGGAAAAAACACAACATTTAACAAAAACACTGATGACTGCTTAGATGATCGATCCATTAATCATGTGACAGAGTTGCTGTTAATGTTGTTTGTTTGAATATTCCTAATCAATTATTAATAACAATTGGTTTTAACCTTTAACCACTGTTAGGGGCACTTTTAGAGTTAAACAATCTATTTCTGTTTGGTTTTTCTTTTCTTTTTTCAGAAAAAAACTAGCAAAACAATCTTAAAATAATCTTAAAATTATGCAAATAAAAATGTTAACATTAAACTATGTAGTGCTAAATCCAAAAATCTTGAATATATATATATATACAGTATACAGTATATATATATATGGAAATTATTTTTAGTATTTATATGCATCAAATGTGATGCCTATTAGACACACACAAGATAGATAGGTAGATAGATAGATTAGGTTTATTTGAATAGAAGCTGAGCTTAATGAAAATGAATGAGAGACTTCCTTTGTCACTCTATAATAAGGAAAAAACACAACATTTAACAAAAACACTGATGACTGCTTAGATGATCGATCCATTAATCATCCATTAATCACAGAGTTGCTGTTAATGTTGTTTGTTTGAATATTCCTAATCAATTATTAATAACAATTGGTTTTAACCTTTAACCACTGTTAGGGGCACTTTTAGAGTTAAACAATCTATTTCTGTTTGGTTTTTCTTTTCTTTTTTCAGAAAAAAACTAGCAAAACAATCTTAAAATAATCTTTAAATTATGCAAATAAAAATGTTAACATTAAACTATGTAGTGCTAAATCCAAAAATCTTGAATATATATATATATATACAGTATACAGTATATATATATATGGAAATTATTTTTTGTATTTATATGCATCAAATGTGATGCCTATTAGACACACACAAGATAGATAGGTAGATAGATAGATTAGGTTTATTTGAATAGATAGAGACAGAATATCAACCAAAAAATCCAGAAAAACACATTATATAAAGGTTAGAAATTGATTTGCATTTCACTGAGTGAAATAAGTATTTGATCCCCAAGCAAAACATGACTTAGTACTTGGGTTTCTGACTAGTGCAGAAACCCTTGTTGGCAAGCACAGAGGTAAGAGGTTTTTTGTAGTTGGTCACCAGGTTTGCACACATCTCAGGAGGGATTTTGATCCACTCCTCTTTACAGATCCTCTCTAAATCCTTAAGATTTCTTGGCTGTCGTTTGTCAACTCGAAGTTTCAGCTCCCTCCACAGATTTTCTATAGGATTGAGGTCTGGAGACTGGCTAGGCCACTCAATGACCTTAATGTGCTTCTTCTTGAGCCACTCCTTTGTTGCCTTGGCGGTATGTTTCGGGTCATTGTCATGCTGGAAGACCCATCCATGACCCACCGTCAGTGTTCTGGCTGAGGGAAGGAGGTTCTCGTCAAAGATTTCACAGTACATGGCCCCGTCCATTTGCCCCTCAATGCGGTGAAGTCGTCCTGTACCCTTAGCAGAAAAACAGCCCCAAAGTGTAATGTTTCCACCTCTGTGCTTGACTGTAGGGATGGTGTTCTTGGGGTCATAGTCAGCATTTCTCTCCCTCCAAACACGGCGAGTTGAGTTAATGCCAAAGAGCTCAATTTTGGTCTCATCTGACCACAGCACTTTCTCCCAAGCCTTATCTGAATCATTTAGATGTTCTTTGGCAAACATTAAATGGGCCTGTACATGTGCCTTCCTGAGCAGGGGGACACACCAACAGTTGTCTCCTTCTCACCAAGCTTCTTGCTGATGGTCTTGTAGCCAAGCCTTGTGCAGATCTACAATCTTGTCTCTGACATTCTTTGACAGCTCTTTGGTCTTGCCCATGGTGGTGGGAGAGGTTGGAATGGAAGATGCAGATTGTGTGGACAGGTGTCTTATACACCTAATGATCTGACATTAGGAGTAACTTCTTAAAGTGACAGGACTAATCTGTGCTCCACATGGGCACATAACCAGTCTGTGGGAGCCAGAATTCTTGCTGGTTGGTAGGGGATCAAATACTTATTTCACTCAGTGAAATGCAAATCAATTTCTAACCTTTATAAAATGTGTTTTTTCCCTGGATTTTTAAATTTATATTCTGTCTCTATCCATTAAAATAAACCCATACCATAAAAATAACAGACCCTTCATTTCTTTGTAAGTGGGCAAACTTACAAAATCAGCAGGGGATCAAATTAATATTTTCCCCACTGTAGATAGATAGATAGAGAGTCACATTCTTCAGTTGTATCATGTTTTATAAATAAAGAGTCTCCATAGCCAAATGTAATGTGATTTTCAACATCTAGGCAGATGTTTAATTAAAACTATTATTTTAATCTCTTCACATGCTTTACAGGCTTTGCGTTTGATTTTCTCCCTGACTGACTGATGTTGTCACTTCAGCCAATGGCTGCTCATTTAGTTTATAGTGTTTGCAGCCTGTGTAGAGAAACCCACATTACCAGTCTACATAAATGACACTGTCATGTGTCCACAGTTTTATTTGCCCCATACTGACTTATTGTGAGCCCTAAAACCACTGTATCTGCTTACAGGCTCTTTCTCTCTAATTGCTCCACCTGTACTGTAAATTGGACCCTACTGTTAATTAGCCTCGGCCAGTCCTGCTGCATTTCAATAGCTCCCCTAGTGTGCTTCAGTGCAGTCTAACCAACATGCTGCCTCATCTCTAGTCTTTAACCTCTCTGCAAATTTAGCCCTTATTTCACCAGTTTAAGCAGATTCTAGTGCTGGCTTAAGACCCTCCACAAATTAGCACTGAGTGGGAAATATTAGGCCATCATTAGTCACACCTATTAAAACTGGGGCTTGCAATCTGTTACAGAAAGCTGTCACTGATCACATTATGTTTTCTCACTAGCTAACATGAGTTTCTTGTACAGCAGGAAAAAAATAAATTGACATTTTGTAGTGCAAAGTTGAAAAAACTGTTCTATAGATACTGCGATTATCAAATCCCATGTCATGCTCTTTTTTGCAGCAAAATATTTTTTTATAATGTTCATATGCAAGCATGCCGTTTTTTATGATGACTTTATGGTTTCATGCTTTTTGCACATGGTTTGTGTTTTTAAATATATTTATGTGATATGCATAAGAAAGCTATACAGTAGGAATCTTTATTTATTTGAACCTGTAAATAAATTGAATGTTTTAAGATTTAAAAGGAAATATCTAGAGAAAAAGATAAATAAATGAATTTGAAGGGGAAAAATACGATATACAATATAAAAAATGAAAAAGAATAATTTAGATTCATGTTTCAGTATTTAAATGAATGAATGAATGAATGAATGAATGAATGATAGGAAAATATATACTAATATGTGACCCTGGACCACAAAACCAGTCATAAGGGTAAATTTTCACATCATCTGAAATCTTTCCATTGATGTATGGTTTGTTAGGATAGGACAATATTTTTAATAAAATCTGGAATCTGAGGGTGCAAAAAAATCTAAATATTGACAAAATCACCTTTAAAGTTGTCCAAATGAAGTTCTTAGCAATGCATATTACTAATCAAAAATTAATTTTAATATATTTACAGTAGGAAATTTACAAAATATCTTCATGGAACATGATCTTTACTTAATATCCTAATTATTTTTGGCATAAAAGAAAAATCAATAATTTTGACCCGTACAGTGTATTTTTGGCTATTGCTACAAATATACCCCAGCGATTTAAGACTGGTTTTGTGGTCCAGGGTCACATACAATGTTTTATGATTTAAGAGAACTATAAAGAAAAAGTATAGTAATATAATATTTTATGATTTGACAAGAATATATATATATATATATATATATATATATATATATATATATATATATATATTAGA
>NW_015505392.1:472097-495273 GCF_001515645.1 Sinocyclocheilus grahami | reverse complement strand
CTCTCTGGTTATGCATGAACATCCACTCTGCTCTCAATTGCATGTATGCATTCGCAATACAAGGCTGGATAATCTGACAGATTAAGACTAATCTAAAGCAAAATGGGGAAAATATCCACTTATTCTGGTTTTAAACTATCAGAATTATTCAGTCAGGGTCTGAAAAGAATTAGCAGATTTCCTCTCAGACTTATTGGTTACTGTTGATAAAGCGCTAATTATTTCAACGTTCGGAGATTTCAACGTTCACATTGATAATACAAATGATGCATTAGGACTTGCGTTTACTGACCTAATAAACTCTTTTGGAGTCAAGCAAAACAAATAACCTGCCTGATTTAGCTCAACTGCTCTGTGTACCCTAACTCCAGAAAGAAAAACTAACTCCAGCTATATATTTGACCTCACTATTCGGGGAACAGATACAGTCTTTATAGATTGTACAAGTACTTCTATCATTTAAGCGGGTAGAACAAAAGTCATCAGGGCAGTTATTTGAGATTTGACTTACTAGTCATATGGTGCGTAGCGTCCTGGAGATGTTATCCGACATGAGTTCCGCGCCGTCTCTGCTGGGGTGCAGGCCATCAGCGCGAAAAAGCCTAGGACGCTCCCAGAAAAGATTCCAATTATTAACAAAGAGCAGTTTCTGTTCTTTACACCATGACAATAACCATTCATTTAAAGCAAAGAGCCTACTGAACATTTCATGTCCTCGTCGATACGTGGGAAGCGGTCCTGACACGATGATCGTCGTCGCGGGCGATGTGCTGCTCACCGTCTCGATCAGGCTCCTGTAGTCCCTCTTCAGTGTCTCTGTCTGCCGCAGCTTGGTGTCGTTAACCCCCGCATGAAGCACGACCGCTCCGGTGCTCTCGTTGCCCTTCAGGATCACAGGTATCTGCACAGAAACATCATCTTCAATAAACAAGCTACAGGTAGTCCAAAATGCAGCAGCTAGAGTCCTTACCAGGTCAAGAAAATATGATCATATTACTCCAATTTTACAGTCTCTGCACTGGCTACCTATTAAGTTCTGTATCAGTTACAAAATAGTATTACTTGCCTATAAGGCGCTTAATGGGTTAGCTCCTGTGTACCTAACTAGTCTTTTACCACGCTACAATCCATCACGCTCCCTAAGGTCGCAAAATTCTGGACTTTTGGTAGTACCTAGGATATCAAAGTCCACTAAAGGAGGTAGAGCTTTTTCGCATTTGGCTCCCAAACTCTGGAATAGCCTTCCTGATAACGTTCGGGGTTCAGACACACTCTCTCTGTTTAAATCTAGATTAAAGACACATCTCTTTGGCCAAGTATTCAAATAATGCATCTCATAATCTTGTACTGCAGTTATATCTGATCAAATGCACATTATTATTCTTTTATTTTTCTTGGTTGGAACAGCAGCTAAGCTAATTATGTCTCTATTTGTTTCTCTGTTTTTGCCATTGACATCCCGTGGTAACTAGGATTGACACAAGCTTCAGTCTGGATCCAGAACACCTGAGAAGAGATGATGTCAACCCCTCAGAGGACCTCAGATGATGCCAACCCTGAAACAACATACAGAGCTACCACATTTTGCTATAAGTTTGATTGCATCATATAATAATTGCTGTTAATAGTGTTCATCGTCTGTTTGATTATGTCTTTAATTGATTTTTCCGTACATTTCTGCCATATGTACATTAACTGACAGTCACTACTGATAAGCTACCATTAAATATTGTAGAAACTTAATTTGCTGTAAAGTTGCTTTGCAGCGATTTGTATCATGAAAAGCGATATACAAATAAACTTGAATTGAATTGAATTGAGGGTCTAAATGCATACTATGGTGGCACATAAAATTGCTCCAAGGAGGCACAAAATCACTTTCCAGAACATTCTCATTCACTGTTGCTTGCTGGTGGAATGTTTTAGTATAACTCAAACATTTCTCAAACATTTCCCAAATTACCTGATATATGCTATCCACTTAAGAAAGAAAGACCAATATATGAGTAATAAAATATTTCCTCTGGCTATTCGTGGGGATATTGTAATAAGCCATATTGCTTACTGTAATGCAAGCTGAGCCATAAAAGGTTATAAAGGATAAAATGTCACAGCTCTCAGTAAATAAACATGTATCACTAAATCAGATGTATCTATGATGCATGCCTTAATGACGTGGACTGGTAAGAATGGCAGGATTGCAGGACCTTGGTGGGATCTCAGGGGAGAGGGGATTGGAATTCACTGGGTCAGCTCATGATTAGTGGGAGGTACAGTTTAGCTTCAACCCTCATTCTAATCAATAGCTGATCATCACCAGGGCCACAATGCTATAAAATGAAGACATGCTAATGCTCTATAGGACCAAGCTGTTAAAAAAAAGATAGACAACTTCTAAGGAAAATCTAATAGGGATACTTATTAAACTCAAAAAGTAGTTTTCTGAACTACTTTTTTTAGTTCCAGTTTTTAGTTTAAAAACATCCAGGACATTTTCCTGGATGTTTTTTATTTTTTTATGCACAATCCAGTTTTGTTCAGTTTTAAACATATTTTGCTTCAAATACAATTGAAATCTTTAAGAGAATATATAATGTATTTTATTTTTATTATTATATTCATAATTCTGATAATACATGTTGACGAAATCTATTTTTAAAAATAAAATTAAAAAACATAAAATGTGAAATCACCATTTGAGTCAACTAATTCTGACAATTAATGATGATAGAAAATATTTTGATAAAATAATTCTGAAATGTTTATAGAAGATGATGTTTTTTAATAAAATACAAAATTAATGTTTGAGGCCATTAAAATTTTGATGATTGTATTATATTATATTATATTATATTATATTATATTATATTATTAGACAGTACTTCAAAAAAATAATATTGTGTTAATCTATATTTCTATAATAGTTCTTTAACTTAAGAATAAACTAATCAACTAATATTTTGTAAACTAATTCTGATGATAAATGTTGATAAAATAAGTCTAGAAAAATGCCTATTAGACACACGAAATATAGATAGATAGATAGATAGATAGATAGATAGATAGATAGATAGACAGCAGTTGAAATATGTGTGTGCATGATTTGTAGATGGGTATGTATGATCATTTATTTGAATAGGTTGTCCTAAAGTGGTTAAGTTAACTCTTTCACACCTATTGACCACTGCTGATGATGATGTCCCCTGTCAGTCTTTCCCACCTGCTGATTATTGATTAGATTCACCATGGAAAACATCAATAGAATATCATTCTTCATAAAAAAAATTAAAAACCTTGTCTATCTATCTATCTATCTACTATAGAGGTGCATCTCAATAAATTAGAATGTCGTGGAAAAGTTCATTTATTTCAGTAATTCAACTCAAATTGTGAAACTCGTGTATTAAATAAATTCAATGCACACAGACTGAAGTAGTTTAAGTCTTTGGTTCTTTTAATTGTGATGATTTTGGCTCACATTTAACAAAAACCCACCAATTCACTATCTCAACAAACAAAGGGTGGAGAAGCTCATAGCCCAAGTTGCTTGAAGTCCAGTGTTAAGTTTCCACAGTCTGTGATGATTTGGGGGGCAATGTCATCTGCTGGTGTTGGTCCATTGTGTTTTTTGAAAACCAACGTCACTGCACCCGTTTACCAAGAAATTTTGGAGCACTTCATGCTTCCTTCTGCTGACCAGCTTTTTGAAGATGCTGATTTCATTTTCCAGCAGGATTTGGCACCTGCCCACACTGCCAAAAGCACCAAAAGTTGGTTAATTGACCATGGTGTTGGTGTGCTTGACTGGCTAGCAAACTCACCAGACCTGAACCCCATGGAGAATCTATGGGGTATTGTCAAGACGAAAATGAGAAACCAGAGACCAAATAATGCAGATGAGCTGAAGGCCACTGTCAAAGAAACCTGGGCTTCCATACCACCTCAGCAGTGCCACAAACTGATCACCTCCATGCCACGCCGAATTGAGGCAGTAATTAAAGCAAAAGGAGCCCCTACCAAGTATTGAGTACATGTACAGTAAATGAACATACTTTCCAGAAGGCCTACTAAACATTACTAAAAATGTTGTTTTTATTGGTCTTATGAAGTATTCTAATTTGTTGAGATAGTGAATTGGTGGGTTTTTGTTAAATGTGAGCCAAAATCATCACAATTAAAAGAACCAAAGACTTAAACTACTTCAGTCTGTGTGCATTGAATTTATTTAATACACGAGTTTCACAATTTGAGTTGAATTACTGAAACAAATGAACTTTTCCACGACATTCTAATTTATTGAGATGCATCTGTACATATTTAATAGATGTGTGTGTGATGTGTTTTTTTTATAAATATGAAAATTAATAAACGCCTTTTTTTTAACTTTTTTTTCCATCAGCCAAGTGCTTTTTTATGGTTTGTTAGCACATTCTCACTACATGTTTTTTTCCCCCTATGTCACATTAATGAAAACATATCTCACAATGTTCTGAATGAGGCCCAAAACTCCACTTCTCTTCTACTTGCCTGTTAGGAGAGAAGTTATTGCACTGGGAAAACAGCCACTGCATCATGCTGTAAATCTAGATTCCATGAACTACTTGTGTTGTCCTAATGAGGTCATCGCTCTCTGTGTGCACAGCTCTCAATAGCTGCTCTGCAGGGTAGAATGAAATATTGCGGATGATGTGATGGTACATGGTAGTAATTATTGGTGATTTTGCCAGGTCAGATCATACATCTGAAGACTAAAAAAATAAATATTTTGGTAACATTTCAGAATAATGTTCAATTTGTTAACATTAATTTACTTCATGAGTTCAAATGAACTAAAAATGAAAAATACTTCTAAAGCATTTATTCATTTCAGTTCAACATTTACTAATACTGTACATTATTAAAATAGGATGTGTTAATAATGCTCCTGAGCTAACATGACGTTGCCTCTGCCACGATCTAGTGTTCGTTCTGGCGGCAGCCAGGCAAGGACTACTTCGGGCAGTAGCACTGGCGGTCTGAGGGTTACAGTGGTGGCAAACCCCTCAGGGAACCAACCCTCGAGGGGCCATCACTCCTCTAGCGCTCCACAACCAGTCGAACCGCCAAAGGAATGTGCTGGGCCCTCTCCAAAGAGTGCTCCTCCTGACGACCGGATGACGATCACTGCTTCGGAGGGAGAGCTCTCTGGAGAGGAAGATTCAGCTGAGCTGCCGTCCTCCGGGATGGTGGCAAGGCCTGAATCAGATCCGGAGATGTCGGCTATGTTTACCCGGGCCACCGAGAGGGTAGGGCTCGAGTGGAAACCTCCACCGCGTCCTGAGCCCTTGAGGTTGGACGATTGGATTCTCGGGGTGGCTTGTGCTGGTTCTCATTGCCCTGTGCCTTTCTTCCCGGAGGTGCATGAGGAGCTCACCAGGTCATAGACGGCACCTTTTACTGCCAGAAACCGACCTGCTGGTTCCTCCTCCCTCACCACCCTTGATGGGGGTGCAGTTAAGGTGTATACGGAGATCCCCCCAGTGGAGCGGTCGGTAGTGATGCAGTTGTGTCCTAAGACTGCCTCCTACTGGCGGATAAACCCGTCACTCCCCTCCCGGGCCTGTAGGCATTCGTCTGGTCTGACCGGCAGTGCTTATACGGCTTGTGGAGAAGCTGCCTCTGTTTTACACGCTATGGTGTTCATGCAGGTTCATCAGGACAAGGCACTGAAGGATCTGCACAAGGGTGGTCATGATCCGGAAGTTCTGAAAGAGCTCCGAACCGCTACTGGCCTCGCGCTCCGAGCGATGAAGGTCACTGCGAGTTCTCTGGGTTGTGCGATGTTCACACTTGTGGTCCAGGAGCACCATCTCTGGCTGTGTTTGGCCAAAATGAGGGACGCCAACAAAGTTCAGTTCCTCAATGCCCCGTGTCCCAGACCGGCCTCTTCGGCGATGCGGTCGAGAGCTTTGCCCAGCAGTTCTCAGCTGCACAGAAGCAGACTGAGGCGATTCGTCACATCCTGCCCCGACGGGCAGCTGCTGCCTCCACCCGTCCACCGGCCGCAGCGCCCCAGCCTGCTCATCACCGAGGGTGGCCCCCTGCGTCCGCTCCCGCACCGCATCTGCAGCAGCCTCCAGCCAAGCAGCGCTGCGGAGCTGGGTGTGGGCAGGCCACCCCGCCCATCCAGGCCCCCATCAAACCTGGCAGTAAGCGGAAGAGCAAGCGTCCCTGAGACAGGCGACCCAGAGATGGAGGGATCTGCTCTTTGGGAAATGGTGAAAGCACCACTCCCTCCCCCGGAGGAGGGCCGGGTGGAGAATCTTTTGTTTTGTTTTGCGAAAGAGAATCTTTTGTTCCGTCATCCTCACGGTCGATGGCACCCAAATTCTTGACAAAAGAGTAGTTTTCTCTCTTAGGGCTCTTGTTCCCCTCAGAGAGCAGGATGTTCGCATTCTCAACTATCTTGACGATTGGCTTATACTAGCACAATATCGGGATCAGTTGGGCGAGCACAGGGACCTGGTGCTTCGGCACCTCAGCCAGTTGGGTCTTCGGGTCAACTGGGAAAAGAGCAAACTCTCCCCGACACAGAGGATCTCTTTTCTTGGTATGGAGTTGGATACGGTCGAACAGACAGCACGCATCACAGAGGAACGTGCGTGGTCGGTGCTGAACTGCTTGAATTCATTCAAGGGAATGACAGCGGTTCCACTGAAACAATTTCAGAGGCTCCTGGGGCATATGGTAGCTGCAGCGGCAGTTAGACCGCTGGGGCTGCTTCATATGAGACCACTTCAGCTCTGGCTTCATGGCCGAGTGCCGTGGTACTTATCGGGTCCAAGATACACCGACCTGTCACCAAACCTTCACCCCGTGGTCAGACCTTGCATTTCTCCGGGCAGGAGTGCCCCTAGAATAGGTCCCCAGGCATGCTGTGGTTTACACGGATGCCTCCACCACCGGCTGGGGGGCCATGTACAACAGGCACGCAGTGTCGGGGGTGTGGACGGGCCCCCAGCTGCACTGGCATATCAGTTGCCTAGAGTTGTTATTTGTGCGTCTTGCCTTGAACTGTCTCAAAGGGCGCTTACGAGGCAAGCATGTGCTGGTCCGGACGGACAACATGCCAACCGTTGCATACATCAACCGACAAGGTGGTCTGTGCTCCCGCCGCATGTCGCAACTTGCCCGCCACCTCCTCCTTGGAGTCGGAAGGTTCTGAGGTCACTTCGTGCCATTCACATTCCGGGTCTTCTCAACTGTGCGGCCGACGAGCTGTCATGAGCTGCGCTCCCAGGAGAATGGAGACTCCATCCTCAGACGGTCCAGCTGATTTGGAGACAATTCGGAGCCTCTCAGGTAGACACATTTGCCTCTCCAGAAACCTCTCACTGCCAGTTGTTCTACTCCCTGACTGAGGGAACACTCTGCACGGATGCACTGGCACACAGCTGGCCGCGGGCCTGTGCAAGTATGCGTTTCCCCCAGTGAGCCTTCTCGCACAGACGCTGTGCAAGGTCAGGGAGGACGAGGAGCAGGTCCTGCTTGTGGTGCCGTATTGGTCCACTTGGACCTGGTTCCCGGAACTAACGCTCCTCGTGACAGCCCCTCCCTGGCAGATTCCTCTGAGGAAGGATCTACTGACTCAGAGACGGGGCACCCTGTGGCACCCGCGTCCAGACCCCTGGAAACTTAATGTCTGGTCCCTGGACGGGATGTGGAGGTCCTAGGTGACCTACCCCAGGAGGTAGTTGACATCATCACTTCGGCAAGGGCACTGTCTACAAGACACGCTTACGCCTTGAAGTGGAAACTGTTCGCCCAGTGGTGTTCTTCTTGTCGTGAAGACCCCCGGAGATGCCCGATCAGGCCTCCCTCCCCCTTTAAAGTCTATGTCGCTACGATTGCTGCTAACCATGACCCCGTGGAAGGGAAGTCAGTAAGAAAGCATGAACTGGTCATCAGGTTCCTTAGGGGGGCGAGAAGCTTAAATCCTGGTTAAATAATGGTTAAATGACTCCCAGGTAATCCTGAAGGTTCCCACTACTCCCTTCAGGCAGACCCAGCCCTAGCTTTGCTTTGTCCCGTCTGAGCCTTGAGATGGTACATAGACTGGACACAAAGCTTTAAGACCTCAGACCAACTTTTTGTCTGTTATGGAGGCTGGCAGAAGGGGAATGCCGATATTGGATGCCATCACCCTGGCTTATCAGGCACAGGGTGTGCCCTGCCCACTCAGTCTCACTCTACTAGAAGTGTTGCATCCTCCTGGGCGCTGGCTCGTGGCACCTCACTGATAGATATTTGTAGAGCTGCGGGCTGGGCGACCCCCAACACGTTCGCTAGATTCTATAGCCTTCGTATGGAGCCGGTGTCCTCCTATGTTCTCCCCTCAAACGGGCAAAAGCACTGAGAGGCCCCAGTTTGCTAAAACCGCTCCAGAGAGTCCTTACTGTAGACCCTATCGAGCTCCTCCATCCCCTCGGCAGCCAGACGTGGCGGAACATCTGGCGCCAGACCCTCACTTGATGAATCCATGAGAACCGATAGAGGGCTGGGTTCCATATGTAGAGACCTAAGTGGATCCCATATGTGTAAAGTCTACGGTATAGCCTCAGAGCCTGTGTTTCCCCGGCAGACTTCTGCCATTTCCAAGAGGGTTATAATCACCTCTAATCTTCCATATGCACATAATCGGTTGTTCATATGTGTAAGTGCAACCAACCTCCTTTGGGAAGAATGGGGCTTCCGCAACATTCCTGTTCCAAGTGGAACGGGTAAGTTTTCCCAGTGTTATCCAATCTCACTGAGTGGGTAGTGCTACGACAACGGTGACAGGTCTTCTTGTTGCGAGCCCTGGCCTACACCAAATAGAGGTGCAGGAGGCTCGCACAGGACACTAAAAGGGGCAGCATCCATGGCGCTTTGGTAGGGATCCCAATTCGTCGGTCACGACATGGCTCTTAGTGACCGACTGAAAGGGAACATCTTGGTTATGTATGTAACCCTCATTCCCTGAAGGAGGGAACGGAGATCCCCAACACGTTCGCTAGATTCTATAGCCTTCGTATGGAGCCGGTGTCCTCCTATGTTCTCCCCTCAAACGGGCAAAAGCACTGAGAGGCCCCAGTTTGCTAAAACCGCTCCAGAGAGTCCTTACTGTAGACCCTATCGAGCTCCTCCATCCCCTCGGCAGCCAGACGTGGCGGAACATCTGGCGCCAGACCCTCACTTGATGAATCCATGAGAACCGATAGAGGGCTGGGTTCCATATGTAGAGACCTAAGTGGATCCCATATGTGTAAAGTCTACGGTATAGCCTCAGAGCCTGTGTTTCCCCGGCAGACTTCTGCCATTTCCAAGAGGGTTATAATCACCTCTAATCTTCCATATGCACATAATCGGTTGTTCATATGTGTAAGTGCAACCAACCTCCTTTGGGAAGAATGGGGCTTCCGCAACATTCCTGTTCCAAGTGGAACGGGTAAGTTTTCCCAGTGTTATCCAATCTCACTGAGTGGGTAGTGCTACGACAACGGTGACAGGTCTTCTTGTTGCGAGCCCTGGCCTACACCAAATAGAGGTGCAGGAGGCTCGCACAGGACACTAAAAGGGGCAGCATCCATGGCGCTTTGGTAGGGATCCCAATTCGTCGGTCACGACATGGCTCTTAGTGACCGACTGAAAGGGAACATCTTGGTTATGTATGTAACCCTCATTCCCTGAAGGAGGGAACGGAGACGTCCCGTCGCCATGGCTGCTGTTCCACCGCTGAGCGGCCATGTTACTGGCTCGGCTCCTCAGCGAAAAACCTGGTATGCGTTGCACCTACTGCCTTTTTATGCTCACTCTGTGATCAGCGGCAGCTGGATGCAATCATCGCATGCCAATGTGCATTGGCTCGCTTAGTTTTCACTCGAAGTAGATTGGTCTCTCGAAGCGAGATCCCAATTCGTCGGTCACGACGTGACGTCTCTGTTCCCTCCTTCAGGGAATGAGGGTTACATACATAACCAAGACGTTAACTAATAGGATATTATTGTAATGTTTTGACCATATTTTTATATCTGGCAATGCATATACAAAATGTTGTTT
The DNA here is from genome assembly GCF_001515645.1 of Sinocyclocheilus grahami. NCBI lineage: Eukaryota > Metazoa > Chordata > Actinopteri > Cypriniformes > Cyprinidae > Sinocyclocheilus > Sinocyclocheilus grahami. The sequence continues at coordinate 485,196 of NW_015505392.1, read as the reverse complement.
GCAGTTTCTTCTTAATACTTTCAGAATTTTTTTTTTTTCAATTGATCATTGCAGGGTTATTGATGTTAACTAAAACTAAAAAAATACAACTTTTTTTTTAATTGTTACCTGAAATAAAATGAACTTTAATTAAAAATAAAATAAAAGTAAAATATAAAAAAAAATTTTTACTTTTTATTTCAGCTAGTTGCCAATTAGGCACCATTTCTCATTTTCATTTAGTTTAACTTGATGAACTAAAATAACTAAAACTAAAACTCAAATAAAACTATATAGACACATTTAAAATTGATAATAATAATGATAATAATAATGATAATAATGACAAAAACACAATATCAAGTACTAAAACTTTAACTAAAATTAAAAGAAAACATAAAAATAAAAACTAATTCAAAATTTAAACAAAAACTATAATTGTATCTCAGTGATACTAAAATAAGCCTGGATCATTCATACAATGTTTTGAATATCTTATATTCATATTTTTTTAAATTATTAAAATAAAAACTGCACACATTTTAATAATGACTGCATCAGAATTAGGTTAAAGGAATAGTTCACCCAAAAATGAAAATTTTATGTTTATCTGCTTACCCCCAGGGCATCCAAGATGTAGGTGACTTTGTTTCTTCAGTGGAACACATATGATGATTTTTAACTTTAACCGTTGCAGTCTATCAGTCGTATAATGCATGGCAATGGTAACAAAATCGATGAGAGTAAAAAAAACATGCACAGATAAATCCTAATTAAACCCTGCGGCTCGTGACGACACATTGATGTCCTAAGACACGAAACTATCGGTTTGTGCCAGAAACCGAACATTATTTATATAATTTTTACCTCTAATACACCACTATGTCTAACTGTCTTTGGGCGCACGCACGGCATCCAGTGCGTGAGGTGTGTACGCGCTCTGGCATTTACTAGTTTACGCAAGTGCCGGAAGTGATCTCTCGCACGTATACGTCATGCATTGTTTGCACAGTGCACAAACATTGTAGGTATGACGGCTAATCAAAATGGTACTTACTTGCGCTTATCCGGATTGTTCAAACCGACTTAAAACTAAAACATTACTTTCTCTCGTGCGAACTCATTCGGGAGTGGTGACTTTCCACGTATTCCAAACTTCTGAGCCTGCTCGCCTAAAGTTATGGTTGATTGCTCTTCGACTGGATATCAACACACCCATTAACGTAAACTACACCAGAGTGCGTACACACCTCACGCACCGGATGCCGTGCGCGCCCAAAGACAGTTGGACATAGTGGTGTGTTAGAGGTAAAAAAATTATATAAATACTGTTCGGTTTCTGGCACAAACCGATCGTTTCGTGTCTTAGGACATCAATGTGTCTTCACGAGTCGCAGGGTTTAATTTGGATTTGTCTGTGCATGTTTTTTTTACTCTCATAGATTTTGTTACCATTGCCATGCATTATACGACTGATAGACTGCAATGGTTGGAGTTAAAAATCATCATATGTGTTCTACTGAAGAAACAAAGTCACCTACATCTTGGATGCCCTGGGGGTAAGCAGATAAACATCAAATTTTCATTTTTGGGTGAACTATCCCTTTAAATTAGAAAAATTGTACCAGCAAAATTTAAATCTTATGTTGCAAATGAAGCTGTACTATTCTGGCACTTTCACCATTATTCAATTGGAGTTTATAATCATCCAAAAGACCTTGTTTGGCCAGCGTTCAGTGGGTCGAAACAGATTTACACACACTGAACAGGGCAAAGAGAATGAAAGTTCTCTATCTTAGTCTTGCTCAGGCCTAGACCCCTGTTACTATCTATCTAACATACATTCCGCTTTGCCTTTAATTACCGTCTTCATGCGCGGAGAGCTTTGATGAGTTGATTAAGCTAGGCTTTGCAGTTCCAGTCTCTAGCCCCGTGATGAATTAGTCTCAAGCTTATTAACTGACTTATTCTGATCAATAAACTGCCGGTGCAGAACATTGACAGAACAAAAGGGGAAAAAAGCTTTCTACTACACACTGGGAAAAGGTAATCAAAGCAGCACAATTATTAGGCTAACTAAGAACGGGAGGTACAGTATTGATAGGCTGATTTTTCATTGGTGGAATACTCATAGACAAATATTAATTTTATGAAAAGTAATTAAAAAAATTTTTTTTTTTGAAAGAGTCCAAGAATTATGAGTAACACTACAATAAGGTACAATAAGGTTAATGCATGAACTAACAATGAGCAATATATTTTATGGCATTTATTAACTTTTTTTTAATGTCAGTTAATAAAAATGCTCATGTTCATGTTAGTTCACAGTACATTAACTAGTTTTTATCAGCTACAACTTTCTTAAAACCTTAAATATGTATTAGTAAATGTTATGAATAAATTCAGTATTATATTGAGTATTAGTATTATGTATTGTGCATTGTTTATGTTAACTAATGCATTTAACAATTAAAAATATATTTTACAGCGTTTATTAACCTGTTATTGTTCCTTAATAAAAATATTCATGTTAGTTCACAGTGCATTAACCCATGTTAACAGATGCAACTTTTGATCCTAAAAATACATATGTGTGTATAAATATAAAGTATAATACAAAGTATAAATGTTGAGATTAATATATAACGATTAATAAATGCTGCAGATGTATTGTTCATTGTTAGTTCTAATGTAGATAGCTAATGTAAACAAATAAAACCTTATTGTAAATTGTTACAGAATTATGTTTAAATAACTTTTTGGTAACACTTCACAGTGTTGGTCTCATTTGCTAACACTAGTTAACAAATTAACTGGCATTAACAATAAGCAATATATTTTTACAGCATTTATGAACCTTTGTTATACTTATACTAAAAGTTCACGTTCGTGTTAGCTCATGTTAACAGATCTTACAACAATGCTGAGATTAATAAATGCTGCAGAACTACTGTTCATTGTTAGTTCATGTTAACTAATGTAGTTAACTAATGTCAACAAATGAAGCCTTATTGCAACTTTTTGACTCTGACTGGAACACACACACGCACACACACACTGTGCTGTCAATCTGGGTGGGCTCAAAATGCTCTCCCCATGTTTGAAACATCTATCGTCCCATGAGAGGTTCCTCTAAAGCTGATCTGAGCTGACCAAATGTTCCTCATCACCTTTCCTCCAGCAAGAGAATATCGCAGTCTTCCTGTAACCACAACATCCAGCAATGGAGAGCAGAACACGTGTTTTAGGGGATTAAATATGTTTTTCTCCTCATTGATCACTAACACTAGCTGATATCAACCAGACAGGATATTTTGTGTCAGGAAGTGGCAACACGGATGTAGAAAAGGGCGGGTTATCTCACACGAGGGACTTGAAGGATATTATGGGGTGTATTTTTACGTAAAAAGCAGCTTTCTGGATGCAGACGCTGTATCGTATGAGGCCACTCTCAGAGACACTTTACTGTGCTCTTGTATTCAACATGCTACTAATGAAGATTGTGTGTAATGGACACCACAAGCTTCCTCACGACCGGCCGTATTGACCTCTGTGTCTCCTTCCCCCTGTGTGTGCGTGTGTGTGTGCATGTGTGTGTTATGACTGTGCAGCGCTGATGGGATGCCTTTGGATGATGTTCTGAACCATTAGCTTGACTACTGTGGATGAAAAGCATTCTCTTTTGCAGCTGCATTGATCCAGAAACACAAGCTCATTCCAGCCAACAGACATTCTGTAGACCTTACTCAAAGTTTGTTTGTTTTTAATTTATTAAGTTATTGATATGAACTATTACTACAATAATCCACAAATGAAGAATTCTTCATTTCACAAATAGTACTAATTAGCACATAAAAAAAACAATACAAACTGCCGAGTTTCAAAACATGGTGGTTTTAAACCAGCAGTTTTTATGCTAAAGTGACATGGAAAAGATTAGAAAAAATGTGTAATATATATATAATATTATGTAATATATGTACACTAGTGGTCAAGGGTTTGGGATAATTAAGATTTTTTTTATGTTTTTGAAAGAAGTTTCTTATGCTCTCATAGGATGCATTTATTTGATCAAAAGTAAAGTGTTATTTTGATATTGCAAATATTATTACAATTTAAAATAACTGTTTTCTATTTTAATATATTTTAAAATGTAATTTATTCCTGTGATGCAAAGCTGAATTTTCAGCAGTTTTCAGTGTCAGATCCTTCAGAAATCATTCTAATATGCTGATTTTGCTCAAGTATATTTATCAATGTAGAAAACCGTTTCTACTCTTTAATATTTTTGTGGAAATCATGATACACTACCATTCAAAATTTTGTGTCAAGTAAGATTTAAACAAAAAACAAGCAATCAAATAAATAAATGAAGGAAGACATTAAATATATCAAAATATTAAATATATATGAATATAAATAAATACTATATAACAAAGGTGTCACCTTAAAATCAATTTTCCAGATAATATTTTACATATAAAATACACATGAAAATATATGTTTTATGTTTTAGGAAAGGGTTTTAAATCCCCTCTCTTGATAAATAAATGCGGGTCACTTTTTTCTTTACTATCATATGGAAATAAGAGAAAAAAGACATCACAATGTCATAAAATGCTCATGAGAACTCTCAGGTGTAAAGTTCTTTATCAATAACCCCAACAGCTCAATATCACTTTGCTTTAAATGGGAACCACTCTCTGATAACTCCTCATTTAGCCATGAGTGTGGAAGAGCAGCTAAGGGAAATCTGAGCAGTAATACTAGCCATTTAGCATATGGCATTCTCAACATGTAAACATCGGCACAGGGCAGAGGCTGCAGTAAAACAGCCTCCTGGGATCAGGTCCCCAAAGACCCCGTTTTTAACACACACACAGCACACACTCGTACACATGCAGTAATGGAGGTTTCTGATGTCCAGTCAGAGCCCTTAAAGCACAATGACAACCTGAGGTCACATCTCTTTGTCCACACAGACCTTTCGACCTCAAACACTTGCCCACCCACCCAGCGTCTAAATCAGCTATGTTATTTCACTTTCCTCCCATCATATTTTACAATATATTAGGTTTTACATGTGTATTAAAATTTATAATAAATATTTATATTGAATTTTTAACTATTATTAATGTAATATTGTATATATTATTATTATTATTATTATTATCATTATCATTGTTGTTGTTGTTATTAAGAAGAAGAAGAAGACATTTTTTATTTTTTATATCAAAAGATTGTTTATTTCTTGGTTTAATTTAAAAAAGAAAAAAAAAAGAATTTTGCACCCCACCATATATTCAAATTGATCTTTTAAATATTTGGATTCATTAATAAAATGTGTACATATTCAGGAAACACATTCACACACACACACACACACACGCACGCATGCACGCACGCACGCACGCACACACACGCGCACACACACACACACACACATACTGTAAGAGTTTTATATCATTCTTTCCTATAGTATACATTATACCTATATATTATACTGCACTATACTAAACATTTAAGCATGTTTTGAATCTGTTAAGATACTCATCTCTATCTGACCATGCTATATGTTTTTAAAAGGGCAAAAACCATGTAAAAGTGCTGAAAGTAGGGTGTGAAAGGGGTTAGATGCCGGGAACTCTAGAGCAGGGCTAGAGAGGCAGTAAAGGCTTGTTAGGGTACATTAGGCAGAGAGGGGATTATAAGGCTTCATAAATGTTTCAGAGATACTCAGGGACGATGTCTTGTGGTGGCTCTCCATGGGAGAGATCTGTGGCTTTGCAAGCAGTCGCTGTCTCCATAGAGTAGAGAGAGAGTGTGTGTGTGTGTGTGTGTGTGTGTGTATGCCTTCCTGTGTTAAAAGAAAGCACATTCTTATTTCACCTTTGTCATGTATGCAAGGGTTTAATGGGGCAATAAAACGTATCTATTCCATTAGTACTCGGGCTTCTGTGATTGTTTATGTTTTAAAGGCTTCTTGTCTGGTTAAAGTCTGATTTTATTTTTAATAAACTGGTGAGAATATTATTTGTCAAGTTCTAGATCATTTGAAAAAATTTCTACAAAGTTATCAAAATAATCAATTTTCAAGCCAAATATACAGTACTACATGGCTGTGAAGTCGACAGCTTACCTTTCTCTCTCTTCCTCTTTAGCGGTTCATTTAAACAGACAGAACAGCCCTCGGCCAGCCGTCACGTCCCAGTCCAGCCAGTGTTTGTGAGTGTGTATTTATCTTTGCAGCTACTCCTCCTGACCTCTGTGTACCTTTGGGAGCTGGAAGGGGTCACTGCTAATTGTCCTATTCACAAAAGAGAGGCCAGAACATTGCTTTTGAGGGACAGAGCGAAAGAAAGACTGTCACAGATTCTTCAATCATCCCACTCATTAAACAGATTAATAGACTATCCTGGGAAAGACAAGGTCATCATCATCATAAATACTCAGCCACAATGAGAATTAGATGCAGCATTATTGATAAAGTGTGTTCACACTTTTTCATTTTGGTCTACAGCTTAATGCACTGGTCTAAATGAAATGCACTGTAATTTTCCCCCTTGAAGTTGTAAATAAAACAGATTATAAGAGTACAAAAAAAACATGATTTCAGTTTTTCTACTTCAAAATTGAATGTTTAATTCAATGTGTCGCTTGCCGTTTCTTTGTAATTAGTTGTGAAATTTACTAGCAATTTCTGAGTGAAAATTGTTTCTACAGCATCTACACACAAAGAAGGTATTTAAAAATAAAAAAAAACATTTCATTCAATAATGTGACATTCATGATTACGAAAACAATACAACGTTGGCATAATCTTTTAATACAATTAATTACTATAAAAATAAGCAGTTTTATTTAAAAATATTATTATATTTTTAAAAATGTGTGTAACTACCATGAAGGAACTCATGTGACAAGAAATCCATGTCATGAAATCAATGTAATGACAAGTATTATATGTATATGTATTATCTGATATTATATGACTTTTTATGACAAGTCATAATTAGTTCAGATAAAATGGAGCAGCCCCAAGAAACAAAGTTATTTGTATGTATATGATACCGTATTGCCCTATGTGGTTTATGGATCTGTAAGGATAAATGTGTTGTTAAAAAAAAAAAACATTGAAGCACTCACTGATTTCCTGAGCACATCACACACACACACACACACACACACACACACACACACACACACACGTATATGCATATACATGTGCACAAACTGTATCCTGAGGAGTGTTCATGTTATACTGAGACAAAGGGGATTAGGAAGGATGACAGTAAACAGAGATATCGGACTAACAGTGAACTCAGGGATGCAGGACATGGATACACTGCTTCCAGCACTAAGATCCTTTGTGTAAACAGTTTTACCCAGCTCAAAATACAACAGGAGGATGGAATTGACTTTTTCTACATTTTTACTTTATGACTTTATAATCTGTTGTTAAAAAAAAAAACATTTTAATCATTTTAATTCCAGATGATGATGTGTTTTAATTTAGTTCAATAAACTGAAAAACTTTTGATAAAATTACTGAAATAATTACTCATGTAAAAAGCAAGCAGAAATGGTCAAAAGGAGCATGAATAAAATAAAATAAAATATATATGAATTCAAATCATTAGTAATGTTTAGTTAACCATGAAAGGTGAGGAAATCTCCTATTACAAAGCATTAGCACACCAGGAACACCTCAAATATGTCTCTGTCCCTAAATATTTCACTCTCTCTTTCTCTTCACTGCATGCATGGCTCTCTTTCTCTCTCCCCTCCTGCTGCTCTGTTAGAGTCAGGAGGAATAACTGCGAAAAAGAGACAAAAGCACATCAAACACACACACACACACACTCACACATATGCATACACACACTCCTGTTGGGCCATTGTTTAACATGATGCATGGTGAGAGAAAGCTCAGCGCTCGCAAATGTGAATGACAATGTCTGATTCAGACCTGCTGGTCTAAACATACTACATTTATTTGAAGGCTTCATAAATTATTCATGATTCACTATTACATGTTATAATTTCATATAATGTCACAATAAATTCTGAAATACGTAAGTAACCATAACAGGCTTAATGCCAAATTTAGGCCTTTACAGATAATTATTTTGTCAAGTAGATGAAGTATCAATATATGAGAAATCAAATTAATGCACTGAAACCAACTGTTGTATAATTGTGATATACAACAGTTAGTTTCAATCCACTATATGTGATCATTCATATTTAGTATAACAGCACTGTAAAGTTTCACATTTGGAAAGACTCCATTGTGTTTGCTGAATTAATTCTAAATATATAGTTTTTCATCATTGCAACAAATAAAAACTATTCTATATATTCTAACATCAATTATTTATAAACATCTACCTTTTCTAATCATATTTTTGCTAATTGTTTTTTAATTATTTATGCATTCAGTTTTGACATTTGACATGACATTTGTATTTTATTTTAAATTATACTATTTAAAATGAACTAGTGAAGACAAAAGGATGATTAGAAATTGTAAAAAACTTAGTGACCATTTATTTTACCCTCCTAATATATTTTTAATGCAATCACATATATTTTTTTCTTAACATCTAATTTTTGATTCTAATTTTCTGATTTTAAATTCATAAACATATTATGAGTAAACTCAAACGATGTTTCATAGAACCATTGCTTATAATAAATATCACACTATGTATGTACACTACAAGCAATACAACAGAACTCAGAATTATTATCAGACATTATAATAATTACTGCTCATTAGTACACTGAAAAAAATGGTGTACGGATTTACTTTAAAACAATTTTCACTCAAACATTCCTAGTAAATTTCACAATTAATTAGAGAGAAATGGCAAGTAACACATTGACTTAAATGTGAGATTGTGAAGTAGAAAGACTGAAATTAGATTTTCTTTTAAAACCTATTCCAATAATCTTTGATTTATTTACAATGTCAAAAAATAAATAAATACAGTGTATACATGCACACTCTTACCAGTTCCTCAAGATATAGCTGTCAATTGGAGACTCAGTATTGCCTCAGATATCTATAGTAGACAGTAGTGTATGTGTGTGTGTGTGTGTGTGTGTGTGTGTCGTCTCATGGTTTTTGCTAATTGTTTTTTAATTATTTATGCATTCAGTTTTGACATTTGACATGACATTTGTATTTTATTTTAAATTATACTATTTAAAATGAACTAGTGAAGACAAAAGGATGATTAGAAATTGTAAAAAACTTAGTGACCATTTATTTTACCCTCCTAATATATTTTTAATGCAATCACATATATTTTTTTCTTAACATCTAATTTTTGATTCTAATTTTCTGATTTTAAATTCATAAACATATTATGAGTAAACTCAAACGATGTTTCATAGAACCATTGCTTATAATAAATATCACACTATGTATGTACACTACAAGCAATACAACAGAACTCAGAATTATTATCAGACATTATAATAATTACTGCTCATTAGTACACTGAAAAAAATGGTGTACGGATTTACTTTAAAACAATTTTCACTCAAACATTCCTAGTAAATTTCACAATTAATTAGAGAGAAATGGCAAGTAACACATTGACTTAAATGTGAGATTGTGAAGTAGAAAGACTGAAATTAGATTTTCTTTTAAAACCTATTCCAATAATCTTTGATTTATTTACAATGTCAAAAAATAAATAAATACAGTGTATCCATGCACACTCTTACCAGTTCCTCAAGATATAGCTGTCAATTGGAGACTCAGTATTGCCTCAGATATCTATAGTAGACAGTAGTGTGTGTGTGTGTGTGTGTGTGTGTGTGTGTGTCGTCTCATGGGACTGACCGTCAGTGAAGGCTCACTGAAGCTTCATCCAAGCAGCCTCGGCCATCTGCCCCATCGCTATACTGTCATCTGGACAATCTCTCTTTCCTCTTTCCCCCTCTATATGTTTCTTGCTCAATCTCTCTCTAACTCTCTCCCTTCTTCTCATTTCTCTCTCTACCAGTATGGAGCGGCTTTACTGTGTTTGATCTGTCATTCATCCAGTAAGCAGCATGCCGAGCCTTTAGCTGGCCTTTGCAGAGGATTACTGTCCCAGAGGAACCTACCATCACAATGACAACACCAGCCCAGCCTGTACCTTCTGCTTCCAAGCTGCTCAAGAGACTCAGGCACCTGACCGGGGATCAGTTATTTACACTTTACCGATTCCTTAAAACAGTAGCAAGACATACTGTAGATTTGGAATGTTTCTTCTTCATGTAAATATAAATAAAGTCGTTTCGGGTCATAATGACCCGGACAGAGGTTAAAGCAGAGTTTATGGTTTCACTCAGCAAAGAGCCCTGGGCTAGTTTTAGACAAGTCTAGTGATGTGTGCTGACTGCTATTAGAGGATCAATAAGGCTAATTGATCAGATTGTGGTTTAGCTCAACTGTTGGTGGCTACTAGACGTAGAGCTGAAATAGGAACTGACAGGTAGCCACTTAAAGAGAGACAGTGTGGGACAAACATAAGGACATCATGAGCCCCTTTTCCTCTGGAACCAATACAGACACATGCTAAACAGCCATTTCATTTATATTAAATCTACTACTTGTGATTCCAGTGACTAGTACGTAGGCTACTACAGCCCTCATTTAAAATGAATTACTGCGCAGCCATTATGAGAGGTTGACCTCAGTGTAGCCGTATCTAGACACACATCCAAATGCCACTGGGGGGGATATCATTAATCTCATATTAATAAAGAAATCAAACTGAATTATGGATGTCCACAGCGGACGGGGAAGCATTTTAAAGCACCAAAGGTTAAGTGTGAAATCAATGCTTATAAATTAGCGTATAAAAATGCAGGGGAGTGAAAGGAAAGAAACAGCGAGTGAACGCAACCTCTAAAAAAAGCAGGATTGTCGAGTCATGCTTTTAACGGCACAGAGCTTTTACCGAGTGCATCAAGACAGCCATTTTTACCAGATCATTATGGGCTCTGCATTATGAACCACATTGTAGCGTCGTTCAACATTCTCCTTTTGAAAGAAATACAATGCTTTAAAAAGAAGAGCACCTATAATGGAAATAAGAACATATATGTTTCAGATAATTGCATGCTATTTGCAAATAGAAAAAGTTTATATTAAATGCAATTAGCATTTTTATAATTACTTATATTGTTTTTGAAATATGGTTAAAGTGCTGAATGTACATACATGCTAACTTTTACGGTAAAAATTGAGTTTAATGTAGTTGAAATGTATTGAAACTTGTTTATAATGTATTTACACATTTGTAAAGATAAAGTTGTGATTTAGTACATTTGAACATAGTGCATAAGCACATTTAACTTTAATACTGAATAACACACTACAGTTAAATTAAAATATAAGTAAAACATAAAAACATGATATTTGTGATTCAGCTAGTTGCCAAAGCAACATTTCTCATTTACATTTAGTTTAAACTTGATGTACTAAAATCCTTTTTAAAAATTATAAACACTACAGATATATTTAAAAACAATAACTAATATGACAAAACACAATAAATTAACTAAAACCTTAACTAAAATGAAAATATGAAAACTAACCCAAAATACTGATAAAACTATAATAGTATCTCAATTATAATAAAATTACACTGACTTCTTTAAAGCATTATTGAAACCAAATGATTTAAAATTTATTTCAAAGTAATTTGACATTACAAAGTGCACTTTTAAAAAACTGTTAAAACAATCATTAAAGTGTATATTGTCTAATATTATATAATCTGCAAGTCCATTTTTTAAATATATATAAGATTTGAAGTACACTACACGTGCACATTCAAAACAATTAAGCGCACTTTTTTTCACAGGGGTTTGCATGGACAAAAAAATGCCATCATCTAGGATGCTTTTATCATTGACCCTGAGGGCTTCTTTGTGATTTTATTATACCTCCAAGCTCTGTTAACTCACCATGAGCTCTGATGTACATATGTACTACCAGAAGCCCCAGGGAACTTCAAAAACTGCAGACAGAATGGAAAAGCCTGCATCTCTCCCTGCTGAAGTATGAGAGGGTAATTGAATTGTCTACTGAAGCTTGACCTATGACCCGGCCAGTTTTGTATGCAACCAGCGAGGGTGAAATTCATAATAGGAATCCATGGCAGCTCCCCTGTGCCAGCACCGGTGAATCTGATGGCAGGGGACCATTGAGGCTCTGCAGGTAATCCAGTCAAATGAGAAGCCTAGCCGGGGAATCCTTCACAGCAAAGACTATAGATATGAGCTCAACATCTTTAAATGATTTCTGAGACTGATGCTAAGAAAGCCACATCAGCTTGATCGCTGATGTTATTTCAAGAATATTTTACAGTGAATGGCTGGACATAATGAGAGCAGGAATTGAATCGGATATGGAGACAAATGACCTGAATTGAACTGAACAAACTCATCTACACTTACAAAAAGTTTCAGTCCCTAGTGGAGAGGATTCGACTTAAAGGTAATAATCACAACAAACTGCATGACAAATGATTGTAACATTTAGCTGTGCCCTTTGACATCTTGTTGTTGTCGTGTGTGTTTTGAGAAGGTGAATACTCCTGGAGAATGTGGAAGTAATCTGTCAGAAAGCCTTTTTCTCTCTTTCCTTCTCCATTATAGACAGTTGGTACCATGAAGATACAATCGGGGGGCAGCAGATGTCAGTGAGACCGCCTTTGTTTCCATTCTCTTCACTCTGGACCACCTCATTGCAGTAGTCCATTGTCATTAATTTGCTGTTGGGGGATGTTCACACTCCTCCTCTTCTGTCACTGACCATCATTTAGTAAAACACTGCAAACTCTACAACTCAGTCTACATGGGAAGGTGAATCTCTATCTATTTATCTATCTATCTATCTATTTATCTATCTATCTATCTATCTATCTATCTATCTATCTATCTATCTATCTATCTATCTATCTATCCAGTCTATCTATATCTATTCTGTCTGTCTGTCTGTCTGTCTGTCTGTCTGTCTGTCTGTCTATCTATCTATCTATCTAGTATGTCTGTCTGTCTATCTATATCTAGTCTGTCTGTCTGTCTGTCTGTCTGTCTATCTATATCTATT
>NW_015505392.1:471336-471823 GCF_001515645.1 Sinocyclocheilus grahami | reverse complement strand
CTGTCTGTTTGTCTGTCTGTCTATATCTATTCTGTCTGTCTGTCTGTCTATCTATCTATCTATCTAGTCTGTCTGTCTATCTATATCTATTCTGTTTGTCTGTCTGTCTATCTATCTATCTATCTAGTCTGTCTGTCTATCTATATTCTGTTTGTCTGTCTGTCTATCTATCTATCTATCTAGTCTGTCTGTCTATCTATATTCTGTTTGTCTGTCTGTCTATCTATCTATCTATCTAGTCTGTCTGTCTATCTATATCTATTCTGTTTGTCTGTCTGTCTATCTATCTATCTATCTAGTCTGTCTGTCTATCTATATCTATTCTGTTTGTCTGTCTGTCTATCTATCTATCTATCTAGTCTGTCTGTCTATCTATATTCTGTTTGTCTGTCTGTCTATCTATCTATCTATCTATCTATCTATCTATCTATCTATCTATCTATCTATCTATCTATCTATCTATCTATCTATCTATCTATCTATCTAT
>NW_015505392.1:430046-470556 GCF_001515645.1 Sinocyclocheilus grahami | reverse complement strand
ATCTATCTGTCTGTCTGTCTGTCTGTCTGTCTATCTATATCTGTTCTGTCTGTCTGTCTGTCTATCTATCTATCTTTCTATCTATCTATATGTCTGTCTATCTATATCTATACTGTCTGTCTGTCTGTCTGTCTGTCTATCTATCTATCTATCTAGTCTGTCTGTCTATCTATATCTATTCTGTTTGTCTATCTATCTATCTATCTATCTATCTAGTCTGTCTGTCTATCTATATTCTGTTTGTCTGTCTGTCTATCTATCTATCTATCTATCTATCTATCTAGTCTGTCTGTCTGTCTGTCTGTCTGTCCATCTATATCTATTCTGTCTGTATTCTGTCTTTCTGTCTGTCTGTCTGTCTGTCTGTCTGTCTGTCTGTCTATCTATCTATCTATCTATCTATCTAGCTATCTGTCTGTCTATCTATATCTATTCTGTCTGTCTGTCTATCTATATCTATTCTGTCTGTCTGTCTATCTATATCTATTCTGTCTGTCTGTCTATCTATATCTATTCTGTCTGTCTGTCTATCTATATCTATTCTGTCTGTCTGTCTATCTATATCTATTCTGTCTGTCTGTCTATCTATATCTATTCTGTCTGTCTGTCTGTCTATATCTATTCTGTCTGTCTGTCTGTCTATATCTATTCTGTCTGTCTGTCTGTCTATATCTATTCTGTCTGTCTGTCTGTCTATATCTATTCTGTCTGTCTGTCTGTCTATATCTATTCTGTCTGTCTGTCTGTCTATATCTATTCTGTCTGTCTGTCTGTCTATATCTATTCTGTCTGTCTGTCTATATCTATTCAGTCTGTCTGTCTGTCTGTCCATCTATATCTATTCTGTCTGTCTGTATCTATTCTGTCTGGCTGTCTGTCCGTCCATCCGTCCATCTATCTATCTATATCTATACTGTCTGTCTGTCTGTCTGTCTGTCTGTCTGTCTATCTATCTATCTATCTATCTGTCTGTCTATCTATATCTATATCTATTCTGTCTGTCTGTCTGTCTATATCTATTCTGTCTGTCTGTCTGTCTGTCTATCTATCTATCTATCTATCTATCTATCTCGTTCAGATTCAGCGTCAGAGTTGGTTGTTCTTAAGATGTCACGTATAGAGTTTGTTGTTTTCATGATGTTGCATTTAGTGTTTCTCCATTCATTTCATCCCTTATCAAATGACTTATTTTGTTTTAATGTGGAAATCTGTTGTATTTCGTTTTATAGTCTTATAATTGATAGTATTAATAATATGGAAATAGCATTAAAATTAACGTTTAATAAATATTAAAAAGAGAATATTTTTGGACAGTCGAATATTTCGTTCAATTTGAATTAAAAATCGTATATGGAAGCAACAAATCGCACAGCTATTTTAAAATCAGCACAAACCCTCATGACTCACTTTCTCAATTTTCAGAAAGTTGCAGGCAAAACCAAAACATTGAAATAATAACAGATTTTTCTTGTATCATACATTTTAATTTTCAGTTTGCAGACGTTCCGACACACTAATATCTGAACAGCAGGTACAGCTTATGAAAAAGACTGTACAAATAGAAAAGAGCGATAGCTAACAGGACAATCAACAACAACAACAATAATAATAATAATAGTTAATAATTGTAATATTTTTGTCTTTGGTTTTATTAACGGTCTTTGGTTGTGCAGATCACTATTACACGCCGATATAGGCCTATTTGCTTTGAGCTAACTTTAAAAAGTACAAAAACACGTATTTCTCAAGCCAAATACATTTTAATAAATAGCACAAAAAAAACAACATTTAAAATAATAAAATTAAAGCGAACATATTTTCTTAGGGGACAGGCAGGCTAACTACGTTAAATCAAATACACAATAGCAAATAACATTGACGTAAGACATCTTTCCTGAGAAAAGGCGGAATAAAAGAAAGAGTCAGACTCATGAAGCATTAGTTCCAGGGTCTGTACTCGGAGGTGATGCTGCTCATCCCGGGAAAAGAGAAATGGTCTCCCAGCTGTTTCTGCGGATGCAAAGAATCTATGGGGAAGAGCGTGTTTTCGTTTCCAGGAAGAACAACAGTGCTGTCCAAAAGTGGTCGTTCTGAGGGGAGAGAGTTAGGTTTGATTAGATAAGCCTATATAGCCTATTATGTTAATAAATGGCTCATGTGAATTCAACAAATATATATAGGCTATTAACATCATTAATATTTAACCCCTTAATCTCCCGTTCGGTTTCAAATATTTTTACACGTCGATCATTTTCAGTCCTTTTCAAATTTCAAAGTCGTCTGCTACTTAGGCTAAACGGAATCCCGGGAAGCAGCTTAAAATGTCCTCGTACTTTTATGCGTCTTCATGTGAGATTTCAACTCTTGTGCTCCTTGGAAAGTGGTTCCACACACATCGCAGGAGAAGGGCTTGTCTTTGGCGTGCGTCCGTCGGACGTGGCTGTCGTGGGCCGCGTGAGAGGCGAACGCTTTCCCGCAGTGTTTGCACTTGAACGGCCGCTCGCCGGAGTGCTGGCGGATGTGCGTGCGGAGGATGCTGGAGGCCGTGAACGCCTGTGACATTCAAAAAATACGTGTTCATATTCAATAATGGTAATATACACACACTACAAACTACTTTAATATCTCAATGTGGACATCCTGTTGACATATTGTATATTACTACATTTTATTATTAATATTATTAATATGCTAGGCCTATAAAACAACAACAACAACTAATAATAAATTACAATAAAAACCCTCACCTAAACCTAACCATTATATAACCCTTCCCGATTTTTTTAAACATTTTTATTAAGCTATTATTTAGTATGTTTATTCTGTTGGCCCCTATATAGGTAAACCTGACTCACATACAATGGGTAAAACTGTCTCTGGCAGTACACAAACAAGACAGAAAGAGTGGCACGACCACTGAAAGGCTCTTAACGCACGCGTAACTCACCCTTTAAGAATAGAAGGAGACGAGTTACAACAAAGCGACAAACAAACTTTTGTCTCTTTGAGTGTCACAAATTAAAGCATAATCCTCATGCACAATGCACTGGAGGCGCATCTGCCATTAATTGGCACGTAAGTGTCTTCTAAGAGTGCGTCCAGCGCTAATGAGCGCTCAGATGCACCGTGAAATTAGTCAAATCCTTAAAGCAGTATACTTTATTGGAATCCATGTGAATAAGCATTACTCACCTTGTTACAGTAAACACATTTGTAAGGCCGCTCTCCTGAGTGCACGCGCATGTGTTTGTTTAGACTGGAGGACTGCGAGAAACTTTTGCCGCACACGGAGCACTAAGAGGAAAAAGAGGGACACGGATTCTATTCAAGACTCAGGATGCTGCATCGGCATGGTTAAAAGCTTTTCGTTAACGCATCCGGGTCATTTCTCGAAATGGGTGCTTTTGTGTCCCTCATTATTATGTGTAACAAGTGACTAACATCAGTGTTATGGCTGGCAAAAATAAAATAAATGGTATTTATTTGTTTTCGGCTGTCATAGCAATTCTAATTATATCTGGATTGAAAAAAGGAAATAAAATCTCAAATTACTTGGACATAATATATTTGTTCACATTTTACAAAAATTGTATTCTCATCTTATGTGTCAGTTCCTGCCATTTCCGAACCCCTTTTATTAAAATGATGCTATAATTTTGTTTAAATAAATAAATAAAAAACATAAATATATATCATCGTTCCAAAATGGAAAAGGCATCAATTTCGTTGAAAGACCCTTATACGTGCATATACATACAAATTATTAATCAAACAATTTTAAATACGTTGAGTATGAGAATATTAGTAAAATTGCAATGTTTTCCCTTTTAGGCTCCGGTTTTGTGCAGCTTTTCTAAAAGGGAGCTGTTCTTTCAGCAAAAAAAAAAAAAAGTCTTCAATGAATCAGAATGAAGATATATTTACCTTATGTGGTCTGTGTTTTTCATGCACATGGAGAATGTGGATTCGGAGCCGGTCTCTCTTCTCGAAAGACCTGTTGCAGAGGTGGCAGGGGAACTTCCTGTCGCCCTGATCCACGCAGCGCGTGTATTTCAGGTGTTTGTCTCTGTAGTACTTGTAAGCAAACACTTTACCACAGCGATCACACTTGAAACCCTCTCCAGAGTCTGTAACGAGGAAACACAGGAATTTTAGCAGTTTGCAAACACACCTGAACATATTATAATCTTTCTATAAAAACAACAGAACGTATTGAGCTATAAATATCTATCTAAAGAATTATATAAGATGATACATTTGCATTACGCACATACCCTCAGTTGATAGCGGGTCAGTGTCATCAATAAACTCTTTGAGGGTGAGAGGAATACCCAAAAACTGCACATAACAGTCTCCATACCAGACCAACAGTTCTTGGCTGGCTCGGATCTCTTTGCAGGCCTCATAGTATATCTGTCCTTCACACTGGACCGCAATCAGGTTCTGCTCCTCGGGAAAGCGCGCGCACTTCACCAAGGACATCCAGCTCCCTGGAGCGCCTCTTCCATCCACAAAGTGACTCAAGCGGCCGTTCTCAAAGATCTTTGCATAGGAAGAAAAAATATAGCTTTTATATAGCTATTTCATATCAGAAAACAGATATATGCATTATGTCAATCGTGTGTTCCAGGCAGACGTTTTATACAAAATCTGGATTTCAATTATAATTTTTGATTTATTTTCAATTTGCTATTTACCTCCCACATGAGAGTGTTGTCATCATAGGTTTTGATCTCACTTGTGTTCACTAGTTTGCCCTGAAACGGTCCAAACCTGGTGCCTTTTGAAATTGTGCTTTTATCAGCAAATACTCCACAATGGGAAAGGCTTCCACAATTAGTTTGGAGAATCGATAAACCTGAAAAATTCAAGACACACTCCATGAAATTGCCAGCTGTAAACTTCAGAGTCAGACTAGAAATTCTCACGAAAGAAAGAAAGAAAGAAGTTAATTTACCTTCTGGGTGTTCAAATCCTTCGGTATCAACAGGTAGAAGATAACGATCAGCTAATTAATTAAAAAAACATGAGTTACAAACACAATTCTGGAAATGAAACATGAAAAACTAGAAGAATGTGGCATTTAAACAGAATGAAAGGTACGTTAATTGTACTTGGAACAACGTAAAATAATACATGCTGCCAGATTTGTTTGTCTGCTTGTTTGTTTTTTTCAGCACAATAAAATTGCTTTGTGCTATATAAATTCAAATGACTATTATATACCTGTTCTGGGAGGAAATGATAATCCAGATATGGCATGTCCAACATTTTGCCCTTGTTTTTTGGAATATCCGTACAGGACAGTGAAGAGGTCTTCCTCTGTAAAACTGTAGGTGCGCGTGTGTTCTGGCGATGTATCTGCGGCCTGCAGGCAGCTGAAACTGTCCTTAACCGGAGAGGATGAAGCCGAAGAAGACTTTCCACTGGACGGGCTGCTGAACTCGGACGGACAGCCGGTGCTCTGCTCATGTCCGTTGTACATGCTTTGTGACGGCTGCGTGTGCTGGAAATATGGCATGCTGGACACGTTGAGAATCTGCTCATGGAACGCCGCGGTTTGATGGCTGTTGTGGCTAAAAATAGTCGGAGTCCGGGCGAAGTTAAACGGCATGATTGTCTGTGCGTCGGTCACCATGCGGCCCAGAGACTTGAGCGGATGGAAGATGCTGTGCGCGCTCTTGAGGACGTCCGCGTAGTGCGCGCCGGGCATAGACGGGTAGACAGCCAGACTCCTGGCCCTCACTGCGGGGTGACTGGAGAGAGACACCGACATCGCCACAGCTGATGAGGGGGGATCCGAGGAGAACTTCACTTGCAGTTTGTTTTCAGTACTGTAGACTGTAAAATATTTTCATTAATATAGAAATATCTTTGTTTCCATCCCATTTAAAAAAAAAAAAAATTATAAAAGTAATTTCTTCTCGATTTTAGGAGTTTTCAGATTTTCGTTTAGATTTTCTCCATCTGTAGCTTTAAAACTTGCAGTTTGGCACAACTTTCATACTAATTGTATGGTGTTTTCTTTAAGTGTGTATTGACCTATTTTGTCTTAGTTCAAAATGAAAGCAAAAGAAGCATAATGAGACGTATTTTCACTCTTAAAAATAAAGGTTCTTCAACGGTTCTTTGCAAAAGTTCAGCGAAGATCAAGAACCATTTTTATCTGGTTATCCCAATCTTTATTTTTAGGAGTGTAGACCTACTGAGCAAGTAAAAAAATTCCAACACAAACAAACAAACCAAAGAATACGACTTTCTAAATAAACACATTTTGCCTGCAGAAAGTCAATTTAAAGAAATGTTTTAACATGCTTTTTAAATTAACATAAAAACAAAATGATCTCCTCAGAATGACCGCAGAGATTCAAAATCAAAAGTTTCCAATATTGCCTACTTTTTTCCCCGATTGGCCATTTTCTAAACTGATCACTAGACGGAACTGTGCGCGAACGCGCCACTACACTCTTAAAAATAAAGGTGCTTCACGATGCCATAGAAGAACCTTTTTGTCTAAATGGTTCCATAAAGAACCTTTAACATCTGAAGAACCTTTCTGTTTCACAAAAGGTTCTTTGTGGCGAATAAAGGTTCTTGAGATTATAAAAAGGTAAGAAAGAGATGCTTCTTTAAAGAACCTTTGACTGAATGGTTCTTTGTGGAACCAAAAATGGTTCTTCTATGGCATCGCTTGAAGAACCTTTTGAAGCACCTTTATTTTTAAGAGTGTACCAGAGACTAATGAGGGTAGTGACACTACAGTTTAAGAACAGAGGGTCAGCAAGAAAGGTTACCATTAATGAAGCCTTTCCAACTCTTTTAAAAAGCATTAAAGGTGTCATGCGCCATAGACTCCTGACCTCAGCTGGTTGTTGCACATGAAGAGTGGGCTTAAATCCATAATGGTAATGCAAAATAAAACACACATATAAGTTATCTGTCAACAAACCTAGAAAAATATTGTTGAGTGAAATGGTTTACAAAATGTTCTTACCATATAGCGACTTGTGCAAGTCCTGAGATCCTCCTCTAGTGTTTGCGTAACTTTTGACTTGGCGGTTCCGGAGAGATGGCCTGAGGTCTTGTGTGTGTGAAGCTTGAGACAGGTCTGGAGACATATGGTTGAGTGGAAGAAAGCTACTAGAGAGGGGATGCCTTTCCCGGATCTGTGCTGTCATTGGTCAGTCCTGGGTTCATCCTCTGGGAATTGCACTTTAACACGTTGTAGCAGCGCTGAACCTCCTCTCAGCTCTCTTTCATATGCAGCACAGTCTCTAATGTGTTAACTACTGCAGGCGCACTGTTAACCGCTCCTAACCGGGCGACGGTGCGAACGGCACGAGATCAGTTTAGAGGCTCTTTGTGAAAGCGAAAGTCATCAGCGGCACTCATTTAATAGTGGGACATGAACATGAAGTTTCAAAACAGACGAAGCGTCTGCGGTAGATGATCTCATTCCGTGAAAACGAAGTTTCACAGCACAATTGACACCTCACAGCCAACTGTGCTTTATACATTACAACAACAAAAAAAAGCAAAAGGTAAATAAAGTCTGGGTGCAGGATTCCAAACTTTAACACAATTATACATTTTGAGCAAAAACATAATTGTTCTAACTAATAAGCACAATAACTATCATTGTTATGAATTATTTAGAATCTTTGGTTCTGCTTTGAGTCACATTTATTTTGTAGTTTTGTTTGAGTTTTTTTTGTTTAGCAAAATATAATAAAAATAAAATATTAAAACTTTTTAGGTTACCACAAATAACAACAAAATATGTTGTATTATTATTATTAGCAGCAATACTACTAATAAACTTATATAGTATAATAATAATAATACTTATTAAATAAATTGTTTACAAATTATAAAAAAAAGTTCTGTGGGTTCAAGGCAACTTTCGCATTTTTTTTTGTTTAACAAAAATATTTCACTAAATAAATAATTATTAAACCAAACAAATTATCAGGATACCACAAATGATTATCTCCAGGAACAGCGGAATCATAGAGTTTTTATTCTATTCATATAGATCCCGTTAAGTGTCTCATATATGCAGAGATACATTCAACTAAATACGTGTATTGTCAGACTGGAAGAAGTGTTAATAAATGTGTTTTCTGACATTCTCTTGAATAAAACACAAGGTCTTGATTTTTTTTGCCGTCAGTGTATATAATCTTAATTTTACATGGGAAGAAACGTTATGTGGCACTTTTTATTTTTTGGCGCTTCATCCATTTACTGATAAAAACAGGCAAGCGCGCCTGTATTATTAATTCAACCTTTGTAATTATCCCATAACAAGGATTTCCAGTTTTTTTTTTTTATCTATAAAAGCTTTCATAAAGATATATGCATCACACAATCGAAATGGAAAACATACGCCGTGAGAGGTTTATAAATGTTGCAATAACAGAATTCTTTATTTACAATTCAATTTGATTCAACATCAAATAGCATCAGCAAAGCCATATTAGTTGACAACTTGCATAACTGTATTTAAATTTCTCTCGGTATATCTAACTTTGCATAAAAGGCTCACACTAAGATTACACACATCACTCTTAAAAATAAAGGTTCTTCAACGGTTCTTTGCAAAAGTTCAGCGAAGATCAAGAACCATTTTTATCTGGTTATCCCAATCTTTATTTTTAGGAGTGTAGACCTACTGAGCAAGTAAAAAAATTCCAACACAAACAAACAAACCAAAGAATACGACTTTCTAAATAAACACATTTTGCCTGCAGAAAGTCAATTTAAAGAAATGTTTTAACATGCTTTTTAAATTAACATAAAAACAAAATGATCTCCTCAGAATGACCGCAGAGATTCAAAATCAAAAGTTTCCAATATTGCCTACTTTTTTCCCCGATTGGCCATTTTCTAAACTGATCACTAGACGGAACTGTGCGCGAACGCGCCACTACACTCTTAAAAATAAAGGTGCTTCACGATGCCATAGAAGAACCTTTTTGTCTAAATGGTTCCATAAAGAACCTTTAACATCTGAAGAACCTTTCTGTTTCACAAAAGGTTCTTTGTGGCGAATAAAGGTTCTTGAGATTATAAAAAGGTAAGAAAGAGATGCTTCTTTAAAGAACCTTTGACTGAATGGTTCTTTGTGGAACCAAAAATGGTTCTTCTATGGCATCGCTTGAAGAACCTTTTGAAGCACCTTTATTTTTAAGAGTGTACCAGAGACTAATGAGGGTAGTGACACTACAGTTTAAGAACAGAGGGTCAGCAAGAAAGGTTACCATTAATGAAGCCTTTCCAACTCTTTTAAAAAGCATTAAAGGTGTCATGCGCCATAGACTCCTGACCTCAGCTGGTTGTTGCACATGAAGAGTGGGCTTAAATCCATAATGGTAATGCAAAATAAAACACACATATAAGTTATCTGTCAACAAACCTAGAAAAATATTGTTGAGTGAAATGGTTTACAAAATGTTCTTACCATATAGCGACTTGTGCAAGTCCTGAGATCCTCCTCTAGTGTTTGCGTAACTTTTGACTTGGCGGTTCCGGAGAGATGGCCTGAGGTCTTGTGTGTGTGAAGCTTGAGACAGGTCTGAAGACATATGGTTGAGTGGAAGAAAGCTACTAGAGAGGGGATGCCTTTCCCGGATCTGTGCTGTCATTGGTCAGTCCTGGGTTCATCCTCTGGGAATTGCACTTTAACACGTTGTAGCAGCGCTGAACCTCCTCTCAGCTCTCTTTCATATGCAGCACAGTCTCTAATGTGTTAACCACTGCAGGCGCACTGTTAACCGCTCCTAACCGGGCGACGGTGCGAACGGCACGAGATCAGTTTAGAGGCTCTTTGTGAAAGCGAAAGTCATCAGCGGCACTCATTTAATAGTGGGACATGAACATGAAGTTTCAAAACAGACGAAGCGTCTGCGGTAGATGATCTCATTCCGTGAAAACGAAGTTTCACAGCACAATTGACACCTCACAGCCAACTGTGCTTTATACATTACAACAACAAAAAAAAGCAAAAGGTAAATAAAGTCTGGGTGCAGGATTCCAAACTTTAACACAATTATACATTTTGAGCAAAAACATAATTGTTCTAACTAATAAGCACAATAACTATCATTGTTATGAATTATTTAGAATCTTTGGTTCTGCTTTGAGTCACATTTATTTTGTAGTTTTGTTTGAGTTTTTTTTGTTTAGCAAAATATAATAAAAATAAAATATTAAAACTTTTTAGGTTACCACAAATAACAACAAAATATGTTGTATTATTATTATTAGCAGCAATACTACTAATAAACTTATATAGTATAATAATAATAATACTTATTAAATAAATTGTTTACAAATTATAAAAAAAAGTTCTGTGGGTTCAAGGCAACTTTCGCATTTTTTTTTTGTTTAACAAAAATATTTCACTAAATAAATAATTATTAAACCAAACAAATTATCAGGATACCACAAATGATTATCTCCAGGAACAGCGGAATCATAAGAGTTTTTATTCTATTCATATAGATCCCGTTAAGTGTCTCATATATGCAGAGATACATTCAACTAAATACGTGTATTGTCAGACTGGAAGAAGTGTTAATAAATGTGTTTTCTGACATTCTCTTGAATAAAACACAAGGTCTTGATTTTTTTTGCCGTCAGTGTATATAATCTTAATTTTACATGGGAAGAAACGTTATGTGGCACTTTTTATTTTTTGGCGCTTCATCCATTTACTGATAAAAACAGGCAAGCGCGCCTGTATTATTAATTCAACCTTTGTAATTATCCCATAACAAGGATTTCCAGTTTTTTTTTTTTATCTATAAAAGCTTTCATAAAGATATATGCATCACACAATCGAAATGGAAAACATACGCCGTGAGAGGTTTATAAATGTTGCAATAACAGAATTCTTTATTTACAATTCAATTTGATTCAACATCAAATAGCATCAGCAAAGCCATATTAGTTGACAACTTGCATAACTGTATTTAAATTTCTCTCGGTATATCTAACTTTGCATAAAAGGCTCACACTAAGATTACACACATCGATGCGGATGAACAGAGATGTTTATGTGAGAAAACTGGGGGGGAAAAAATACATCTCAGGAGCACAACACTGTAAGCTTTCTCCAAAAAGTCCTTATAAATTACATATTGCTTCGATTTCCCATTGCATCATCTTCATTCTCACACATAACTGAGAAGGTAAAATCCAGACTGTACAAATAATAAAACCCACAACTGATCGCAAACAAAACATGGAAAATGAGCAATATTGAGACTGGAGGAGAGAGAGAGAGTGCAGGTGCGTGAGGGAATGGAGAAAGAGAGACAGGTATGTATGTATCCAGCAATAGAGGAGCAGTAATGAACTGGGTCGATCCTGTCAATGATTCACTATACAAATATAATACAGACAACTTTTGTAATTTACAAGACAGTAAAACAGATCTAAGGCAATATGCTAAGTGTTAGCATTTCAAGGTTGTTGCATTTAGCTCTAAGAAATTGGCAGACTATACAAAAAGACATTTAAAGTCTCAGAAAAAAAACCCCAAAAGGTAAGGTAAAGACAATTTTAGGAAATTCAATAGCCGTTACAATTCCATTTATTTCTGTATTTTAGGACAAATGGCTCTTTTTGCACTAGCACTGATAAAAAGACTAGAAAACTCTGCACCACCTTCATAGCATGGCTTATATTTATTTCAAAATCTTGACAATCTTTGGACTTTTCAGAGGGTAGTGGTAGGCTACATGTGCGACCTCAAAACTGGCTATTCTCCAATATGATAGTATAGATGCTTCTGGATGGCAGTCCTTGTTCAAGGCATCCAACATTCATCAAAATTGTGATCAAAAAAGCTTGGAATAAAGGAGTACTCGATTTAGTCGACAAATGTTAGCAGGTTCACTGGAATCGATTATTAAATCAAGTTTTTATCCCACACGAGAATGCAGGTGTTTCTCAAAGGACACAGAAAGTTTTGAATGGTGGGCAGAGTGACGTTTCACCCAAACAATGTGAAATCAAATTTGTATTTACAGCGTTCAAAAGGAAAAGCTAAAGCTATACCAAAACACCAGGTAGACAGGCTATATTCGTACACAACCACGGCACCTTCAGCGCATAATGACAGAGCTGGCCGTTGCAAACCTCAGTTGCTGCTGGTACATACAGTATATACTTAATAAAACATGTAGTAGCCTACCTCTTTTTTTTTGTTTGTTTTGTTTTTTTAACACACCAGCTTGAACACAGATGACATGGCGATATTTTCAGCGAAAGCTAAAGCCTGACAATCTAACCCCGATACAAACCGTGTGCAGACATGAGACGAAAACGAAATGAAAGGTATGTTTAAGTCTACTGATCAATTCAAAGGCAAGGAAACTTGGCTTCGTCATCAAATAGGCTAGAAAACACAAACTGTATTGCGTAGCCTACATTACAGCGTTAAGAGTTTGCGTGCCTGGAGTGACCGCTGATCCAAATCTGAACCTTTGATCCGGAGGTTTTCAAGACGGCGAACATTAATGTGAATGTAGGAATAGCCACGCAAAACATAAACGCTGCTTTTTTTAACATTTATTAAAAACATTTTTTTGGCTACACCAGAACTAAAACCTGCTTTTCACTGAGGAACAAGTAGATTTGGACATCTTGTTTTTGTCTTTCTCAAAATAGAAACCACAATAATAATAATAATAATAATAATAAAAAAAAAAATCTATCTTTAATACTGAGTTTGAACCGGGGAGCATACATGTGTCTCCTGAAAAGTCCTGTACAAAAATTACAAAACAAAACAAAATAAAATCTCAAGTAATATTTATTGCTTGTTGTATTTTCTTACACACACCGGATTCTGCTTGTACCTATAGCGTCTGGCATGAAGCATGTCACTCCACACAACAAAGAAAGCACGCTTCAGTGTTGAGTTTATGGCTGTGTTGGGTTCCTCCGGTGGGGCTCCCGGCTAAAGGCTTAGAAGCAAGCGAGTATCTGTACACTGTACACACAGAACCCTCCCAGACCCCCACCCAGGAAAGAAGGACCACCTCACCCCAGCTCCCCTTCCTTAGTACCATAGGAATCAGCACATCCTCATCTTCCCGCCAAACGAACACGCTCGTCGTGAGAAATTCGCCCTCATTCCAGAAACAGTTAAGACCAGACTTTGAGGGGAGGAAGGGGAAATATACCGAAAAACTAAATAAAAAATAAATATAATACGAAAAAAATTCCCCTCCATTATTGGTATTTACAATCTACCAGCATTTCATTTTACTAACCACAACTAAACAAAATCAGGTTCTCTGAAACTACTGGACCAAGGAAAACAAAATCCATAGGTATGTTGAACTTTTTTCTTATTCTGAGGCAATTCATATGCACTCTGAGAGATTTTTCTCTTTCTAACCGATGGTTTATAAAGAAATCTACAATGTTATTTAAAAAAGAAACTATACATTAGAATAAAGCTTAATTTAATACACAATAAACCTCTTGACTAAATTAATTCTAATTTTACAAACCATCATCTGAATTCTCATAATCTATATGTAGACGCTTTTTCAACATCATTCTATGTTTATTTGCACTGAAAAAAGAAAAAAAAGAAAACAAAAAGGCAAAATGGCTGAATTTTGAGCGTGGATTATAAATGCAGTCTTCTTGCCTGTTTTGGAACGTCAGATTGGAAAGAAGTCAGAGAGAAAGATGGTTGGGCAAAAGAACGTCTTCTTAAGAAGAGTCTGAAGTCCAGTGGACGAACCAGGAAGAAAGACAGGGAAAAAGAGAGTGAGGAATACATTCATGGGAGACAAGGATTCCGATGCCACTGTCACAGAGTCTTTTCAGGAGAGACCTAAGTCACACTACGGTGAATGCAACGGAGCAGACTGACGGAAAGGGCTTGCAGTGTAAGTACGAGACAGAAGGCCGTGCTCGACTGAAGGAGGGGCGGGGGATTCTAGGTCAAAGTGTCAGAAGATCAAAGTGTCAGTGTGTGTGTGTGTGTGTGTGAGCGAGAAAGAGAGTGAGGCAGAGTGTCCATCCCCTCTGAGCTCCAGTACCCCTGATGCATCCTCTAGAGATGTCCAGTAGGGGGCAGTAGACAGGCTCTCTAAAGACCCCTACAGCCCCGATAGCAGCTTAAACAGCACAGCATCACTCCAATCTCTCCTTGATCACGCTGCAGCTGAAAATCACTCATCAAACATCTTCAATAAACTTGGTTTACTGTATTGGGATGTCGTCTGCCCCGGGTCAACAATACTTCTGCTGTGGGAAAGAGAAAAAGAAACCTGGCCTTAGACTCAAAACCATAGAAGCATATTTTTCACAGAAATAATATTTAAGGTAGTTTTTTATGCCAGAGTGTTCACAAAGTATATTCATTAACAATAATTGAGTTATATGGTCAAAAAAGAAAAAAAAAATGTTTGCGCTTAACCGTGTTTACTAAGTGTCCTGTGCTCTATGCATGAGTTTTGATCACTGTTTACATGGAACTGAAAACCTAAAATAAGTGGTCCTATAAAGTGATCATCAAAAGACTTCACTGATTTAACTGCTTGATTCATATGGAGTCACTTTATGATGCCTTTATAACCATTTTGAATCTTCTAGGTTTCGGTTACCTGGATTTTCAATGGAAGGACAGAAACCTTTTCAGGTTCCATTAAAAATGATCTTCATTTGTGTTTCGAAAATTTACCAAAACCTTATGGGTTTGGAATGACATGAGGGTGAGTAAATGACATTTTTCATTTTTAGATTAACAATCCCAGCATTAATCATGGCAAACCATCATCTGAATTCTCATAATCTATATGTAGACGCTTTTTCAACATCATTCTATGTTTATTTGCACTGAAAAAAGAAAAAAAAGAAAACAAAAAGGCAAAATGGCTGAATTTTGAGCGTGGATTATAAATGCAGTCTTCTTGCCTGTTTTGGAACGTCAGATTGGAAAGAAGTCAGAGAGAAAGATGGTTGGGCAAAAGAACGTCTTCTTAAGAAGAGTCTGAAGTCCAGTGGACGAACCAGGAAGAAAGACAGGGAAAAAGAGAGTGAGGAATACATTCATGGGAGACAAGGATTCCGATGCCACTGTCACAGAGTCTTTTCAGGAGAGACCTAAGTCACACTACGGTGAATGCAACGGAGCAGACTGACGGAAAGGGCTTGCAGTGTAAGTACGAGACAGAAGGCCGTGCTCGACTGAAGGAGGGGCGGGGGATTCTAGGTCAAAGTGTCAGAAGATCAAAGTGTCAGTGTGTGTGTGTGTGTGTGTGAGCGAGAAAGAGAGTGAGGCAGAGTGTCCATCCCCTCTGAGCTCCAGTACCCCTGATGCATCCTCTAGAGATGTCCAGTAGGGGGCAGTAGACAGGCTCTCTAAAGACCCCTACAGCCCCGATAGCAGCTTAAACAGCACAGCATCACTCCAATCTCTCCTTGATCACGCTGCAGCTGAAAATCACTCATCAAACATCTTCAATAAACTTGGTTTACTG
Organism: Sinocyclocheilus grahami; assembly: GCF_001515645.1. NCBI lineage: Eukaryota > Metazoa > Chordata > Actinopteri > Cypriniformes > Cyprinidae > Sinocyclocheilus > Sinocyclocheilus grahami. The sequence continues at coordinate 455,044 of NW_015505392.1, read as the reverse complement.
TATTGGGATGTCGTCTGCCCCGGGTCAACAATACTTCTGCTGTGGGAAAGAGAAAAAGAAACCTGGCCTTAGACTCAAAACCATAGAAGCATATTTTTCACAGAAATAATATTTAAGGTAGTTTTTTATGCCAGAGTGTTCACAAAGTATATTCATTAACAATAATTGAGTTATATGGTCAAAAAAGAAAAAAAAAATGTTTGCGCTTAACCGTGTTTACTAAGTGTCCTGTGCTCTATGCATGAGTTTTGATCACTGTTTACATGGAACTGAAAACCTAAAATAAGTGGTCCTATAAAGTGATCATCAAAAGACTTAACTGCTTGATTCATATGGAGTCACTTTATGATGCCTTTATAACCATTTTGAATCTTCTAGGTTTCGGTTACCTGGATTTTCAATGGAAGGACAGAAACCTTTTCAGGTTCCATTAAAAATTATCTTCATTTGTGTTTCGAAAATTTACCAAAACCTTATGGGTTTGGAATGACATGAGGGTGAGTAAATGACATTTTTCATTTTTAGATTAACAATCCCAGCATTAATCATGGCATGAATAAATCATATGAACTACTGTTTTAATGTTTTCTGGGTTATTAAGTGGTGTTGTTGTATTTGTCATGTGGTATTCACTGCATATATGCTTCTTAAATATGTGGCTTTTTTTGCCACTGTCCATTTTTCGCATTTTACACATCCATTTAAAAAAAATTCAAATATATATATATTTAAATATATACACACAAAACAGACATATATGAGAATATGCTTGTGGAATGTTATTTTGCATGCAACTAGAGGTTTCCTTCTTTCTTAGTTTCTTTACATTATTTGTATATTTCGGCAGCTCTGACTGGGTAGACCCTGAGCCAAAGAAATACTCTAATAAATCATGACAGGTAAAGTACTTTTTAAAAGCTCTTGTAACCCAGTTTCATGTACCCCTCACTAAAATGTGTTGTAATGCCAAACTTTGTGTTGCCATGAAGAGATAATTACAGCTAAGAAACAGAGAGTAATAATTCATTAAACCTCCACTAATGGCGAAATGCTAAATTATTAAAAGACTTGTGACTATACACACATCTTGGGAATAAATCAGCAGATTGAGAATTCAACGGCCTATGGACTTATAAAAACAAGAAGTGCACACGATCAAACTGATGCAACTTGGTTAAATATTCATACTATTTAATGAAACTTTACTATGTAACTGGTGAGAGAGTGCATCACTTAATATATATGCATATATTAAAGAACTATTTTAAAAGAAAAGATATTAAAGGATTAAAAAGTTTGGGGTCAGTAAGATTTGTTTTATGTTTTAGGAAGAAGTTTCTTATGCTCACCAAGCCTGCATTTATTTTATCAAAAATATAGTAAAAACAGTAATATTGTGAAATATTATTACAATTTAAAATAACTTGTCTATTTTAATATATTTTGAATGTTAAAGCTGTGTCAGCATTTCAGTATTACTCCAGTCTTCAGTGTCACATGATCCTTTAGAAATCATTCTAATATGCTGATTTGGTGCTTTATTAACATTATTATCAATGTTAAAATAAGTTAATTCATATTTTTGTGGAAATCATTTTTTTTCTCAGAATGTTTTGCTGAATAGAAAGTTCAAAAGATTAGCATTTATTGAAACAGGAATATTTTGGAACATTATAAATCTCTTTACTGTCACTTTTTAACAATTTAATGCACCCTTACTGAATAAAATATTAATTTCTTTTAAAATCAAATCAAAATCAAAATAAAACCCCAAACATATACATATATTTATAACTTACACACACACACACACACACACACACACACAGTAAAAAGCAACAAAAAATGCACTTAAAACTATTATTTATATGATTAAACCACAATATCGGATATTAATGTTTAGTTAGATGGGAGTTCAGGGAGTGCAGGAATGTGTGTGCGGGCATGCTTGGTCAAACCCTAGCTGACTTATAGACGTCACGTCTGATATTTAGCACTCAAAGTCTGTCATGTCTGCATACATGATCTCTTTATCCACCTCAAACGGGCACTAATTGCCAGCAACTAATCACATCACTGTCCTATTATGCCTAGTTCTGCATCATCCCTCTCATCTGCAAAATTACCCAGGATAATTAGAGTAAATTATTAACGAGCTAGTTGCAGAGTCAACTACGCTATTTGGTGACCTCAGACACTTAAAGTCTGACCATTAGACATTCTATCTCTAATGGTTTGAGTAAATAAATGCATCCAATAAATCTACGGCGCATCGCTTTCTACTAAACTCCTGGGTGGAACATTGAGGAGTTTAAATGTGCTTCATTAGCGATCAAAAGTTTTAGAGTTTGACCAGCGCTGCAAAGAAGTTTCACTCTCAAGATGGGTTTTTAAAGTAGCATGAGCTTTTAAACCATCTAGTTTAGTTGACTGTTGGGAACAGTGGAGCTCACATGGGCTCCCAAAAGGCAATAAACGTTCACACTTTTTTTAATAGACAAAGGTGTCACATGACTCAGAAACTGACTGCGTATTTGTCTAACCTGTTCAGGGCCCATGTTGGCCATGCTGCCCCCAGGTCCAGAGTTCATAGTGCTCATGCTCATCTGGTTGCCCATTTGGCCCATGTTACTTGAGTTGGTGGCCATGGACACGTTGAGGTTCATGCCGTTACCATTGTACATGTTGTTACCGGCCTGCTGGGCAAACTGAGGTGGCGACTGCTGAGTGAACATACTGTGGATGGAAGCAGATAAATGTATAAGACCGTTCAGGTTTCGTTTAGCTTCCTGAATTGAAAACTTTAAAGATATTTCATGTCTGATAAAATTTCACACACACACTACTGTTCAAAAGTTTGGGGTTGGTGAGATTTTTAATTAAGTCTCTGATGTTCACCAAGGCTGCATTTATTTAATTAAAAATGAAAAGTAATATTGTGAATTTTTTTTAAAAATTGCCATTACTCGAGTCTTCAGTGTCACATGATCCTTCAGAGATCATTCTAATATGCTGATTTAATGCTCAAGAAACATTTATTATTATTATAATACAGAAAAATATTACAGAATAATATTATATATATTATTACCTTATTAATATGTTGAAAATAGTTGTGTTCCTTAATATTTTTGTGGAAATCATGATACATTTGTTGGGGATTCTTTGATGAATACAAAGTTCAAGTACAGCATTTATTCAAAACTAATCTTTTGTAACAGTATAAATATAATCAGTCACTTTCGATCAATTTAACATCCTTGCTGAATTAAAGTATTAATTTCTTAAAAAAAAAAAAAAGTTTTGCTGACCCCAAACTTTTGAACGGCTGTGTGTGTGTGTGAGAGTATATATACACACACACACACACACACACACACACACACACACACACTATACGAGGCGTAAAGCTGTACCTGTTGGCATTTATGCTGCCCTGTGTCCAGCCGTTCATGTCAGGGGAGGACTGAAAAGAGGTGTTGCCCTGCGCCTGTTGCATCATGGGACTCTGGGCGTGGCTCATCCTGGGAGACATGAGGGGGCTCTGAGGGGTGGTGGCACCACCGAACCCGCCGTCCGACTGCTGACTCATACCTGACACACATACACACGCAGACATGAAGAGACAAACTCTGGTTCACAATAAACATACATCAAAGAACTATTTATCACAAATTAGGTAATTATTACTGTACAGCACTTTGCACATCATATTCACTCTCACGCTGTCAGACAACATCCACATTTAGCACCTAGAAATTAATTATAACTGCAACTACGAAAAGAACAATTACTGAAAATTAGAAAATCAAAATCTAAACACATTTGTTGTTTAGATTAGCTGATCATCATTTTTAGAAATGTCAAAGCAGAAATCATATTGAGAATATTTCAGCCCATCTTCATAATCAAAAGTGAGGAATCAAGAGTATACTAGAGGGGTTTAGAGGTGTTATAAGCAGGCAGTAAGGCAGAGTTACACATGCAGGTTAGTGTTAGTGGCTGAGACAGCCAGAGAAAAGAGGGGTGTGTGGATGGATGTGTAATGGGTGGGATTGAGGGGTGGGGTCTGGGTCACCGCATAATTGGTTTAAAAATCAACTGCTCCGCCTCCACTGATCACCATCAGCCAATTAGTCTAGGCAGGACAGACACTGACACATTTGACACAGCACAGGCATAGACACAGGCACAATTATCAACAGTTTAACACAACTTAAGCTTTGCTTAAATGATAAACTGATCATCTGATTGCATCAGTAGCTCATGTGTTATATATAGATTTACTGTGGCAAAGTACAAAGATGGATGTTCTGGATTATGTCAATTCTGAATCTGAAAATTCAATCTTAATGTCTCTGATCTGTTGAATTTAGCTGATTACCACAGAATGATTTCAACTCGTTCTTGAGTTTGTAAAATAGAACGCAAAATGCAATTAGTATTTCATTTCAATGGAAGCCTAATAGGGTCACTGACTGGGTGGCAAAGTCTAAACTATGCAAATGATCACACTATTTGATTTTAGAAACTGAGCTGTGAATCATAATAATTTTCTGTGGTAATGGACAGCATGCTGCTTATAGACATTAAGTTGGAAATAACCTGAAATATTCCTGTAATATATTCTTATTACATGTGGAAAAATACATTAAAGTGACTCTTCTGCCCTCTAGTGCCACATTCTACCATAACATTATGATCTTTCAAGGGCTCTACATAAGGACAATTATTTAATACTGATTAACTAGCATAAAGTGCTAAATAACCCAACCTAGCTCACAGTACTTGACTAGACAACTATAAACAGATATTTAAAAACCCAAATACTCATTCAAACAGTTTTTAAAGTTGAGATTATGAAACATTAATAGATACTAATTAATTTTGGTCTTTAGTTTTATGGCAGCATCTAATCTCAAAATACAGTACATGGTAATATAATCCAGAAAATATAAATCTCATTATGAACTCTCGTCATGTGTTATTGTATACTGTTATAATATTTATTAAGATTTTAAAATTAGATTTTATTTTCATATTTTCAGTTTTCATTTTATTTAGTAATTTTGTCACAAGCTTTTATTTTTTATTAGTTTTTAAAATGTTCAGAAATGTTATTTGCCAAGGCAATATTTCGAAATTTCATTTAAAGGGATAGTTCACCCAAAAAACTAAATATTGTCATTAATTACTCACCCTCATGTCGTTTCAAACATGTAAGACCTTGGTTCATCTTTGGAACACAAATTAAGATATTTTTGATGAAATCCGAGAGCTTTCTGACACGGCATAGACAGCAACACAACTGAAACGTTTTAGTTCATGTGACATCAGTGGTTCAACCGTAATATTTTGAACCTACGAGAATACTTTTTGTGTGCAAAGAAAACAAAAATGACGACTTTATAACAATTTCTTCTCTTCCGTGTTGCATTTACGAGAGTACCACGACGCATGCGTGCGCATTCCTCTGCTTGCAAACAAGGTGCAGCGAATCCTGGTTTTGCGTCAGAACGCCGGTGTCTTGACATTTTATCCTACCCGTCAGATTGTCCTACCAGGGTTTACTGCGCATGCGAATCCGAGAGCTTTCTGACACGGCATAGACAGCAACACAACTGAAACGTTTTAGTTCATGTGACATCAGTGGTTCAACCGTAATATTTTGAACCTACGAGAATACTTTTTGTGTGCAAAGAAAACAAAAATGACGACTTTATAACAATTTCTTCTCTTCCGTGTTGCATTTACGAGAGTACCACGACGCATGCGTGCGCATTCCTCTGCTTGCAAACAAGGTGCAGCGAATCCTGGTTTTGCGTCAAAACGCCGGTGTCTTGACATTTTATCCTACCCGTCAGATTGTCCTACCAGGGTTTACTGCGCATGCGCACATCAATATTGCGTCCTTTTTCTCATGCTGAACAACAATATTTAATGTAGCTGCATTACTGTAAGAGTGGGTTTAGGGTTGGGGTAGGTGTAGACTTTAATAAAACACAATCTAATAGGTAGAAAAAATTATTTATTGTTGGTTTCCTGTAGCTGTATCCCTTCTAGCGAACATAACACATAATTACTGTATTTGCATTACTGTAAGGGTAGGTTTAGGGTTGGGGTAGGTGTAGACATTAATAAGCCATAATTTTACAGGTAGCATTTTTCGTTGTCGATTTGTACTACACACTGTTTTAATGGGAGGTAGCAAAATCTTGACAGGGTAGCACAAACTGACAGAACACTGGTTCCTGCATCAGCAGCACCATCACATGCATTCGTCGTGGTACTCTTGTGAACGCACGTTGACTGACAGGAAAGAGAAGAAATTGAAAGTTGAATAAAGTCGTTATTTTTCTTTTCTTTGCGCACAAAGTATTCTTGTAGCTTCATAACATTATGGTTGAACCACTGATGTCACACGGACTATTTTAACGATGTCCTTACTACCTTACTGGGCCATAAAATATTTCAGTTGCGTTGCTGTCTATGCAGGGTCAGAAAGCCCTCAGATTTCATCAAAAATATCTTAATTTGTGTTCCGAAGATGAACGAAGGTCTTACGGGTTTGGAACGACTTCAGGGTGAGTAATTAATGATTCATTTTTGGGTGAACTATCCCTTTAAGTTTTTTAGGTTCAAGGTTTTCCATCTAATATTTATATTTTATTTCAGCTTTATTTTAAAAAATGATTTAAAAAAAAAAATAGTTTTAGTTAACAATAACAACACCGTCTTTCCTCCTTCCATGGAACAGGTGGAAAGGTGAATTTTTAAGAATACCCTGGCTATTTTTATTTTTAGAACACATTTATGGTGCTTTTTTGTCATTCTGGAATCCAGTCTTCATTAATTATTATTATGTTTTACAAAAAGCTGGCTTGAAAATTAAAAAAAAAAATCCACAAAAGACAAAAATTTACAAGATTTGGAACAACATATACTTTTTGGATAAACAATCATTTGATTCTTTTAGAATATAATTTTTTAAAATTGGATTTGACTATAGTTGCTGGATTAGTACTTTTACACAGCTGACCTGTGCCTGTCTGGACTACTGCATTTCTAAATAAACCTTGTTGATTAGCCTTGGAAGAAGTGATTTTTCACCACACATTCAGATCACACACATGTTCAAGCCTGTAGTGTTGCTGGTCACAGGTGTTTGAGTGTGTGTGTGTGTGGAAGCACATGACACACAGACAGAGAGAAAGGGCAGGCAGTACCTGAGCTGGGGAACTGAAAGGCACTGTGCTGCATTTGAGGGCTCATAACAGCCCCAAACTGTCCGCTCAGACTGCCCAGCATCCCCTGGTTAGCTAGACTCATCTGAGAGCCATGCATGGCGTTGTGGGAGAGGAGCTGGGGGGCGGGGAGGTTGGGAGAACCGGGGGAGAAAGGGCTGTTGGAGGGGGGTGGCGAGGCCAGTCCTGTACCGTAGTTGGGCGGATAGGGGAACTGCTGGGGGTTGGCCTGGGGGATCCGTGGATTGCTCATGGCTCCGGGCATGCCTGCTGTGGCTGCCGCCATATTTGGCGGCAGGTTGAGGCCCTGGGCTCGCATGACCATGCTGCGCTGCTGCTGCTGCTGCTGTTGTTGTTGCTGCTGCTGCTGCTGCCGCTGTTGGTCCAGCTGACGTTGGCGCAAGTGATTACTCAGCAACTCTCTCTGCCGCTGGGCCAGCATCTGAGCGTTGATTGTCCCCTGGGAGGACAGAGAAAGTTAGGCGTGTTATTTCGGCATCGGAGCACTAGGGAGAATGCAAGAAGTGATTCAGCGTACCTGATTTGGAACGTTGGGTCTTAGAGGTAGGTTCATATTTGGCACTCCAGCCATCTGATTCATCATAGGTTGACGATTCTGGAACAGACACAAACAGAAGCAGCACATTGTAGAATTATTTCAAAAAAATAATCACTCATTTGAATTTTCAATGCTTCGTAATACATTTCAACAACTGTTCTGTTCAATATAATGGCACTCTTGTTTGTAAGATATTGACTTTACACAAAAGACTGAAAAACAAGAAATTAATATAGACTAAAAGGCATTTCAAACACAAAATGACCATAAAATTAAAATTCTATGTAGCAAACAAGCATAAGTGGAGTTATACAAACAGCAAAATGCTCTAGTGCTGTAACACAAAATATCATCAGTCTTTGAAAGGCACTGAAACTAGCCATTGTGCAATAAAGTATATTACAAATACACAATTACTATATAATAAAAAAAATATATAAATACATAAAATTTATATTTTTCTTGCTTTAAGTATTTAAAATACTGTATATTAAGTATGTACTTGTAATATATATATATATATATATATATATAAAATCACTGATTGTAGCTTTAAATTGCCAGAAACTAAACCGTTAAGAGACATGACCCCTAAATAAACCCAAAATGAGGTCAAGGATCAATTCCTGAAATGTCCAGCAGGGGGCAGCTAACCACAGACGGTACTACTTCACCAGTCTGATTTAGATTCAATTTCCTTAAAGCCTTTCGCTTTAAAATGGGTGTATATGGACAGAACAAATAAGATTATGCATTTAAGTCTTTGGATTAACAAAGCTACATGCCACCAATTAAGTGTCATAGGGAACACTTCCCATTGTATTGTCTATATACATTTTTAAAGGTTTTGTTAAGTTTTTTTTTTTCAATACAACAGTTAAAGTTAATAGTCACCAAAACTGTTTGGTTACCAACATTCTTCCAAATATCTTCTTTTGTGTTCAAAGGAATGAGTGACATGATATGTGACATAACATGAGGGTGAGTAAATGATGAATACATTTTTATTTTTTGGTGAGAACTATCCTTTTAACTAAATGATCACTGTGCTTAATATTGATGGCATAATCAGACAATATTAAGAATAAAAATATAACCACTTTTATTCTACTTTAATCAAGACTGTTCTTTCTTCTCATGTATGAGAGTGTAAACCGTACCTGCTGTGCTTGTAGCCTGTGTTGAAGCTGCAGTCTGAGTGCATTGGGTTGGTTGGGGACGGCCCCGGTGGGCCTGAGTCCTGGTCTAGCCTGCATGCGGAGCATGGGGTAGCCCGGCCTCTGCCCCATCTGTCCTGCCATGCCATGGAAGCTGGGGTCCTGCATGGACGTGTACCCACCCTGCTGCATGTGGGCCTGGGAGGCGGCGTACTGCTGCTGACTGTACATGGGCGGCTTCTGATCCATCATCATACTGGGGTCCTGACCGGGGAACTGATCCTGCTCCACCGGCTGAGCCTGAACACAAGGGTGAGTATACACCATTCAATTTAATCTTAGTAATGCCATATGTTTACATGTGTGTGATGCACATAATAAATCAGATAGTTCTGGACCTGGATTTTGTATTAATGCACTGAAATTTCAAATAACCACTCAATCATTGTTTCAACCACAGAAATATGGCAATAAAACATCTTGCAAATAAAGTTACATCTACCTCAGGAAACCCATTCAATGTCTATAGTTTGTTAGTTTGTATAACTCTAGAGAGGAGCATTTTGTGCAAATAGTGCTAATATGCACTATATTACATATTCATTATATTTTTACTTCACTTTTTTCACCATTATTCCCCATTATTTGTCCAGTATTTAAGTTTACACAAAATCTGCCATGAAAGCAAGTAGAAACATAAGTATATTAAAAAGTTCATATAAAAACTCCCTTATATGCAATGAAAATGTAAATTTTATTAAATGTAAATTTGATTAATTAACAGATTAATAAAAGAAACCCTTCCATTTTCGTTTTCAGCTAAATTAATTTCATGTTTCATTAACCATTAAAGTACTTGTCCAAGATCGATGCAACATCAATCATCACAATAAAAGGACTGTGTGCAACCTAAAAATACCCAAGCAAAATATAAAAATAAAAATTGTCATTAGGAAAAAGAAGAAAAAAACAAACAAACAAACATAGTACAAAGGAAGAAATAAAAACTTTACTTGATCCATCAGTGATAAAAATACAAACTGAAAACAAACAGGAAAATTCTGTTTCGGCGCAAAAAAAAAAAAAATCAGTTTGTTGCATCACTAGTATTTTGATACTATTAAAAAAATTATGTTTTTCATTATTTAAGTTTAAACAAAGTTTCATGAAAACAAGTTTTTATTACAGTCACCGTTTAAATGTTTATATTTTTAACAACAAATTGGAGTTGAAACAATTATATCACTAAATATTTGATATAAAAACTGCCTTTGGTGCAAGTAAAATGTTTGATTTGAGTGCTGATTGAGTAAGTTTGATTAATTAGCTGATTAATTAAAACAAATTTTGGTATTAAGTAAGATTTTTAAATAAAGTTATTTCGGTTGTGGTGTTTGGTAAAAAAAAAATTATAATTTGGTGCATCACAAGAGAGACTGGGTTGTAGAACAAAAGTATTCAACCCACCTGTCCCACCAAAGCCGGGATGCCTAGAGCACGGTCAATCTCCTCTAGGCCGTCAAAATCTTTGAGAACCGTGTAGAGCTGGCTGAGCAGAGCGCCCTCATCGGCCGGACCCTCAGAGGCAGGAGGGCACAAAACATCCTCCTGAGAACTGCTATACATAGAGCTTACAGAGACGAGAGACTCTCATTAAAGAGCTGAGACATGAATGACGGGATATCCCATAACAGATTACATCGGAGTGTATTTGTCCAGTTATTTTCTAACAGAAGGACAAAAATCAACATGTGCACACAGCACACACCTCCAATAAAGTGTGGGGCCTAACAACAGTAACAGTAATAAATACCGTTTACCTATTCTGGTTCCCAAATGGGACCGGCTCTATAGGCATCACACTGTCTGGCCATGGAGCCGTCTGATTAGGCGGTGCCTGTTGCTGGGGAAACTGGTGGCCAGCCATGCCCATGTCCATGTTTGACTGGGCTAAGGAAGAAACAGCAGATGATAAAAGATGATTAAAACATCATTTTTATTTGTAAATAAGTCTGAATAAGTTATCCACAAGTCTTTGCTTTTCTACATCTTCTGTAAAGCTCTATATATCTGCTCTGTGTCCATTTACCGTTGGGCATCATCTGGGACTGAAGCATCTGTCTTGGTCCAGGTTGGCTGCTGGGCCTCATGGGCATGCCTGCGCCAGAGTTGGGCACCATGCGAGAGTGGAGCGCCCCCTGTGTGAGAGAGTGCTGGCCGGCGGGAGCAGTTGTGACGGGTGAGGCCGCATTACCGACGGGACCAGGACCCTGTGCACCCCAACTGTCCTGTTGCATACCTACACGGGGACCATTATTACCCATGACTCCTTTAAGAAAGAGAAAGAAGAGGGCTTTTAATTTGAAGGTAACTTTTATTAAATACAAACTAAATGGTATTAACAACATGTGTAACGTGACGTTTTTGATTGAAACAGTGAGAATTTACACTACTGTTCAAGAGATTTTTTTTTTGAAAGGAGTAAACACTTTTATTCAACTAGAATGCATTAACTTGATCAAAAGTGACAGTAAAGGCATTTATAATGTTAAAAATGATTATTCAAAGATATATTAACATAGAAAAATTATTTTAAATTGTAATCATATTTCAGAATAATACAATTTTTATTTAACTGGGTTGTTAAATTTGGGCTATGATTATATTCTTCAGTATTTTTTTCTGTAAGTGGAGAAAAAGGTTATTTTTTTTTATGAAAGGTAATGAAAGCACTTTTCTTTTATAAAAACATGCACTGACAAATTGTGCATAACACCACTGATCATTTTTATGAAAGGATTTTTATGTCTTTTAAATTATAACTCAGTGCTATAATGCACAAGCAGGTGCACTACTGCACTTACTGACCAATTCCTTAGAAACAGTTGCCATCCACAATTTTCTCAAGACTTTGATCTTTTTCTATGTGTTTTGGATAGTTTTAAACACAATTTAATATAAATGATCGAAAAACAAGGTACAAAGTTGTTGCCAGGTCTCTTATAATAGAGACAAAAAATATAGAGGACACAAGACATTTCAATAAATCTTCACAAGTTTCCAAACAAACATGATTGCATGTCTTGTAAAGCTTATCCGACTTCCCAACAGTAAAGTAAAAACCTAAGCTAAGGGTCAACTGACAAAATAAATTAAAAATAAATGATAAAACTATGGTGTCATTTCATCCTCAGAAATGTGATATTTAAAAATCCAACCACCTGGAAAACATGCAGACACGATCACACCAGAAACCCTGCAATTCTTTCCTAAGGTTATGAGTCATTTATATCTAGCCGCTCACAGTCTCACCTTATGTGCACATTCACTTGCAAGCGAGTGTAACCCACCACACACAAACACACAAAGAAAAGGTGCACAGAGGGGCTTGCTTTTGATCTGACTCAACACTTTTGTGCCGTTTTACACATTTGTCTTCCTCTCGGCCAACAGCGTCATGCTTGACTGTGCATTACTGATCACACTGAAACTATGGTTTGTACATGGTCGGTGCAGCATTGGAACTTTCCTCTCATAGTAGGTGTTAAGTGTGGGGGAAGCCCTGTGTTCCACCGCATACGTACAGACAAACTTTACTTCTATTGTATTTTATGTTATTGCATCAGTGACTAAGAAGCATTGCATTTCAGACCCCAGCTCAACTCACCTGCATTGACCATGTTGGGCTGATTAGGCATGATACTGTGGTTTCCCATCATGCCTTGCTGCTGCATGAGCGAGTAGGGGCTGTTGTTCCTCATCAGAGGGTACTGACCCTGAGCGCCTTTAGCAGGCATGTTCATATCCAAAGACACACTTCTGACTGGAGGAGCTCTGCCGGGCTGACCTGGTCGTGGAGCACCAAAATCTATCAACACACATAACAAATAAATGACAAAACTGAAAAAGTATGGTATTCACAGTTTATAGAAAAATAACACTAACTTGAAAAAGCTTGGTGTTGAAGACTTTTAGTCTCGTATGCTCACCAAAGCAGCATTTATATGATCAAAATATAGTAAAAAACTGTGATATTGTGAAATAATTTTCTATTGTAATATATTTTCAAATGTAATTTATTCCTGTAATGGCAAAGCTGAATTTCCAGCAGCCATTACTCTTCGGTCCTTAGTATCACATGATCATTCACAAATCAGTCTAATATGCTGATTTGCTGTTCAAGATAGATTTTTTTATTATTGTCAATGTTGTGTTGATTAATATTCTTGTGTAAACTGATAAAAAAAAATTTCAGGATTCTTTGATAAAGTTCAAAAGAACAGCATTTATTTGAAACAAAAATGTTCTGTAACATTATAAATGCATTTACTGTCACTTTTAATCAAATATGCCCTTGCTGAAAAAAGTATCGATTTCTTAAAAAAAAAAAAATCTTACTGACACTAAGCTTTTGAACAGCGGTGTATAAAAATTACTGTTGAAAAATGAGTGAAGTTTATTATAAGTATCATAACATGGTTTGTGTGTAGGGTCACTTATTGTACTAAAAGTAGTCGACTAGTCAGTGTTTAGCCCATGTAAATGGCTCAACACACAAACTGTACAGCATTAGTGGCCTCTGATGACAGTGCGTGAGAGAGAATATCCACTCAGCTGAAATGATGCAGGTGAAAAAATCCAATGTTCCACCTGCTCACAGTTTCGGTCAGCCTCTGGGCACACTTGAATAGTTTCAGGGTGTTTCGCAAAAACTATGACATGTAAACATAAAGCACTCTGGGTTCACTTCATTTTCACTCTTGTGTAATTCTAAATATTTTTGCAAATACATTGGGACGCTGTGTGGACACAGGAATTTTCCTCCTGCTGTCACCTTGTAAACAAATGCAAATAAAATCCAAGACTACTCAGCGAAACTCCTTGTAAAAACACAAACACACATTCATTACTATTGGGTGCAATCTGGATAGTTGTCCTAAAGGAAGTCGATTACACAATATAAGGCAAAGCTCAAACCATGTGTTACATTGGTCTAATCTTACATGAGCGTTCAAGAGGGGGTGCGTGCATAAATATGAGCGATAAGGCAATTATATGACTATTTGTACACAAGCAAGCATGCTTGGGAAGAACCTGCAATATTTATGCATTTGCTCACTTGTTGTCTTTTAAAGGTGCAGTTACATTAGCAAAATGTAATGTGAAAAAAGGTCCACTATCTATTATGAATAGTGTTGAGATGAAACACAGCTCACATAGAAGTCACTTTCAAACTAAGCAGCTTTCTGATGGTCAGCACCACAAATTTGTATAACTTAAACATGAGTGACTTTATTGCTCTCACACAGAACTCCCAATCCCGATTTACAGTCTGGACAAATCGACACAAGTTGTCCAGAGTTGTTCTGCAGATTTGAGTTGACCGATTTCACAGAAAATTGAGCGGTGTACGATGGATTTTTTAGCATCAGACTCTGATTCCATTCAGCTGGAGGATATCAAACATGTTTGATATTTTGAGGCAATTTTAGAACACACATTGTTGTGGTTTGCCATATTTACCTTATATTTGCCTTATTCTGTGTAAGAAGCCACATCATCTCACAGAAGGATTTATTTCAAACATTCGACTGACATTATGAAGTGAATTTGGAGTAAAAATGTTATTAAATGTGGTATTTTCACATGCTTTCAGATGGAGCAGCATTTACTTCACAGAGCCGTAGTTCACTGAGAAGCTATGCAAACAGCTGTGCGTAACTTGTCAGTGAACTACGGCTCTGTGTAGTAAATTCTGCTCCATCTGAAAGCACGTGATGATGATTTCCTGCTGATTACAGAACCGGCTTTACTAACAAAATGCACATGACAATCGCATTCGATTAATCGTGCAGCCCTACTTTTGAATACAGGTTTTAAAGTGCAAGTTTTGAAAAACGATACCGTTGAAAATGAAAACATTATCGTCTCTGTGTAAACTACAAAAATGAGAATGTGTGAAAACAGCGAAGTCATGCACATGCGTATTACGTGTTCAGTCTAATGTGCGTAGTGTTGCTTTACAAAGTGACATCGCTAACTACTGGCCTGGCATGCATAATACAGCATTTTTAGTCATTTTCACGGATCCATGTAAACTGGAATCATGTTGTCTGTACACAAAACTTAAAAAAAAAATGCAAAAATCAGTTTTTAGTACATCACTGAAGTGTGAACATTCCCTCAGTCATTTAGTTTTTCTTTGCAACTGTTTACCAATTTGGCAAGTTTATAATGCCAAATGTTTTAAAATCTTTTCAGATTTCAGAAGTCTTACATTATTCCAGCCATTGGATGAAAACTGTAGGAGAATGTGAGTGTGTTACTCACTCTGTTGGCCCACAGCCTGTAGTGCTCTCTGTTGCTGGGGACCCATGCTGGCTCCACCCTCTCCAGTCATCTGCAGGATGTCATTGATGATTGACTGCTTGTCCACGGCAGCAGGCAAAGACACAGGCCGGGAATCCGCAAACAGGCCTGGCTGACTGTTCTGTAGATCATCCAGAATATCATCCAGCTCGCTCGACTGCAAACACACAAGGGAATTCCTTTAGCTTAGTATTTTCATTAGTCTCATCAGTTTGTTGCCTAATATCAAAAATGGGTTTGTCAAGGTCAAATCTCTGGTGGGTTTGGATGCACAAGAAAATATCCTCTTGTACATAACATACCAATGCATCTTATCATGTATAACATCATGTATATTGTTTTGTAGAGTCACAAGGTTTGGTATCTCAGTCTTTTGGATTTAGACCTCGGCAGGGAAACGCTGGAGAGTCTGAAGTCTGCCTGCTGAAACACACCCCTCTCCCTCTCACATGTACACACACACAGCGCTGGAATCTAGGACAACCTTCACATTGAGTTAAAGGAGGCTAGCTGAACACTACTCCATTTGCCATGGTTTGCTTACCATCTTTAAACCCTAGATTGCTTCTCCATCAGAGCAAGATCTTCTAAATGCACGCAAACAAACACACACACATACTCTGCATGACTCGGAATGCAGTTTGACTTTAAATACATCATCGATCTGACTTCAAATCCTTTCATCTCCTTCATAAGCTTTTAAAAATATTTATTACTTTAGAAATCTAAATGCACACTTGGCTGTAGTGCACTACAGTTCTGATGTATCTATGTTGTATTTGAAACATCTGCCCTAATGCATTGCAACTTTTTTATTCTGCCTTGAGTTTGACAAAGTTTCTTTACCTGTTGAGATAAAGAAACCTTCTTACAGCAGTGCATTTCAGATAAAAAATGTTGACTCGAAGATTCAGAACTGTACTTTTGTTTATCCAGAGCGGTCGTCGTCTATCAGAAAAGACTAAAAATGCATACAACTTCTATTAAATGACACTAAATAAATGCTAAATCAAATGTCCCGTACACAAGCACTCTACAGTTGGAGATATAAACATTTACGCTGGTTAATATATAGATCTTAGGAGAACGCCAGTTCTGGAACTTTTAATAAACATGCATTAAAGTCCTTAAGCCACCACAAGGAGGCAGCACACGTGACATCTATATTACAATCAGGACAGCAAACATATCTATCTATCTATCTATCTGCTTAGATCTATAATACATATATTATTTATATAAATTACATTATATACATGTGTGAGATATATATATATATATATAAATCTGTTCAGAAGTCGTGTACTTTATTCCAGACACTGGCTGAAAACTGTAGGAGAACGTGTGTGTGTGTGTGTGTGTGTGTGTGTGTGTGTGTGTGTGTTACTCACTCTGTTGGCCCACAGCCTGTAGTGCTCTCTGTTGCTGGGGACCCATGCTGGCTCCACCCTCTCCAGTCATCTGCAGGATGTCATTGATGATTGACTGCTTGTCCACGGCAGCAGGCAAAGACACAGGCCGGGAATCCGCAAACAGGCCTGGCTGACTGTTCTGTAGATCATCCAGAATATCATCCAGCTCGCTCGACTGCAAACACAAAAGGGAATTCCTTTAGCTTAGTATTTTCATTAGTCTAATCAGTTTGTAGTCTAATAAGATATCAAAAATGTGTTTGTCAAGGTCAAATTTCTGGTGGGTTTTGTATGCACATGAAAATATCCTCTTGTGCATAACATTCCAATGCATCTTATCATAAATAACAACATAGTTACAAGGTTTGGTATCTCAGTCTTGTGGATTTAGACCTCAGCAGGGAAACACTGGAGAGTTCGAAGTCTGCCTGCTGAAACACACCCCTCTCCCTCTCACATGTACACACACACAGCGCTGGAATCTAGGACAACCTTCACATTGAGTTAAAGGAGGCTAGCTGAACACTACTCCATTTGCCATGGTTTGCTTACCATCTTTAAACCCTAGATTGCTTCTCCATCAGAGCAAGATCTTCTAAATGCACGCAAACAAACACACACACATACTCTGCATGACTCGGAATGCAGTTTGACTTTAAATACATCATCGATCTGACTTCAAATCCTTTCATCTCCTTCATAAGCTTTTAAAAATATTTATTACTTTAGAAATCTAAATGCACACTTGGCTGTAGTGCACTACAGTTCTGATGTATCTATGTTGTATTTGAAACATCTGCCCTAATGCATTGCAACTTTTTTATTCTGCCTTGAGTTTGACAAAGTTTCTTTACCTGTTGAGATAAAGAAACCTTCTTACAGCAGTGCATTTCAGATAAAAAATGTTGACTCGAAGATTCAGAACTGTACTTTTGTTTATCCAGAGCGGTCGTCGTCTATCAGAAAAGACTAAAAATGCATACAACTTCTATTAAATGACACTAAATAAATGCTAAATCAAATGTCCCGTACACAAGCACTCTACAGTTGGAGATATAAACATTTACGCTGGTTAATATATAGATCTTAGGAGAACGCCAGTTCTGGAACTTTTAATAAACATGCATTAAAGTCCTTAAGCCACCACAAGGAGGCAGCACACGTGACATCTATATTACAATCAGGACAGCAAACATATCTATCTATCTATCTATCTGCTTAGATCTATAATACATATATTATTTATATAAATTACATTATATACATGTGTGAGATATATATATATATATATATATATATATATATATATATACACACACACACACACACATTTTTTAATTAGATTATACAGATTAAGTGTATATATATGATTGCGTTAGTATGTATATATATATATATATATATATATGAATAATGTATAAATTAATTTATTTTCATGCTTATCTTTTTACAGTCTATATTATAAGTATACAATTTATATAAATACACACACATATACACACTATAATAGGACAAATATTTGCAAAAATTTCTCTCTCACACACATTAATATCCTTAAGATGTCTAGTAAATAGCCTAGAAAACGTTAATTTCAGGACAGTGGATGAGAGTTCATGCGAGTGTGTGTGTTTAGGGGTTGTTGTGGAGGGTAGTTAAGGTTAAAGGTCAAAGATCGCATGCTGTATATTATTCTCTGGGTTGAAAGTTTGCCTTCATGCTGCATGTCTGCAGCCTAATGAAGCCGTCAACCTCTCCTGCCGTTGATTTGCGACTCAGTGTGCAGTGTGGAGGAAAAGCGCTGCACAAACAGGATGTGAGTGGAGAGGAGGAACTGCTTAATGGGGTCACTCTCCTTGTGTAGCGCTCGGAAGCTCTTTTCCCTATCTCCCTCTCTCTCTTCTCATCTCATCTCATACAGTGCCTTGCTAAAGTATTCATACCCCTTCATTTTTTTCATGTTTTGTTATGTTGCTGCCATATGTTAAACTGCTTTAAATTACTTTTTTCAACATCAATCTACACTCCATACACCATAATGGTAAAGCAAAAAACAGGGTTTTAACATCTTTGCAAATTTATTAAAAATAAAACACTTAAATGATTCCATTGCATTATCTGGGACAGATGAAATTTAGCTCAGGAGCATTCATATTGCTTATAGATGTTACTACACTTCGAGTGAAGTTAACCTGTGGCAAATTCAATTGAATGGGTAGGATTTGGAAAGGCACACATGTCTTAATAAACGTCTAACAGCTAATAATGTATATCAGAGCAAAAACCAAGCCCTGAGGTAAAAAAAAACTGCCTGTAGAGCTCAGAAACAGGTTTGCGTCAAGCCACACATCTGGAGAAGAGTTCAGAAAAGCATTCTGCTTCATTGAAGGTTCACAGAAGCATGTAGTCTTAATGGAAGAAGTTTGAAACAACCAGGACTCTTCATAGAGCTGGCCTCCAGGCCAAACTGAGCAATTGATGGAGAAGGGCTTTGGTTTGAGTGGTGACCAAGAACCTGATGGTCACTCTAGTTGAGCTCCATGATTAAATGTGGAAATTGGAGAAATCTACAGAAGGAAAACATCACTGCGACACTCCACCGATCTGGGCTTTATGGCGGTGTGGCAAAACTCAATCCTCTCTTCAGTGAAGACACATGAAAACACACTTAGAATTTGCAAAAAAGCACCTAAAGGACCCCCAGATTGTGAGAAACAATATTCTCTGGTCTGATGAACCTCAATTCTAAGCATCATGTTTGAAGGAAACCAGGCACTGCTCATCACCTGCAGAGTACCATCCCAAAGGTAAAGTGTGCTGGTAGCAGCCTCATGCTGTGGGGCTGTTTTTCAGCGGCAGGGACTGAGGGACTCATCAGAGTAGAAGAAACGCTCAATGCACCAAAATATTGAGATAGCCTTAATGAAAACCTAGTCTAGAGCATTCAGAATGTTCACCTTCCAGCAGGACAATGACCCTAAGCACAGAGCAAGAGTGGCTTATAGACAACTCTGTGAATGTCCTTGAGTGGCCCAGCCAGAGCCTGGGATTTAACCCAGTAAAATATTTCTGGAGAAACCTGAAAATGTGTGTCCACCCCCTTCCAAACTGACAGAGCTTGAGAGGTGAAGAGATAAGGAGAAGGATGGCAGATAATTGCCAAATGCAGATGAGCAAAGCCTGTCGCATCAAACAAAAAAGACTTGAGGCTGTAAAGGTGCTTCAGCAAAATATTTATCCGAATACTTATGCAATGTACTTATTTTTTTTAATAAATTTACGAAGTTGTGACAATTCTGTTTTTGGTTTGTCAATATGGAGTATGGAGTGTAGATTGATGTGGGAAAAAAAGTAATTTAAAGCAGTTTAACAAAAGGCAGCAACATAAAACGTGAAAAAAATGAATGTATATACACACACTTGTGTGAGCACCACCTGTCCCTGGCTGCCCTCTTGAATCAAACCTGCTGCTGATTATTCACTGTCCATGCATCTCACAGGCTGCTTGTTTCAGCCTTTCTCTCCTCCTCTTTCCAATTATCACTCACTGGTCTCTCTCCTGTGTATTATCTGTGTGCACTCGCTCAGTCCAGACAGGAAGGTGCCTGTGCATTAGCATGGATTCTTTACATCACACTGAGCTGCACCTTCATGGATCACTTTCTCGCCAGTGGGAGCGCTGACGTCAGCGTGATGTTGAGCCAATGGTGGAAAAGCTCCCTGTGTGGAGATCTATGAGAGCTGTGTTTCTCATCAGCTACCAGAGCACTTAACAGTAAAACTATCCGACATATTCCACTATAATTTACACTTTTGGATGTGGGTATTTAATAAATGACATGTCCATGAACTTTTACTGTTAACATCATTTGAAGTTGAATTGCATATGAATGCATAAGGAAAAGTGGGAAAACTCTATTAAAAGTGGGAGTCCAATGAAACTCTATTATTTATTAGTATCTTAACATTGTTTTAACCTTTACAAGTAGAGAAACGCAATATCCATTTAAATGTAACAAAAGCAAACTTCTATTGCATCTTGTCATGTTGATTTTTGATTAAAGGGGTCATATGATGTTGCTAAAAAGAACATTATTTTGTGTATTTGGTGTAATGAAATGTGTTTATGCGGTTTAAGGTTAAAAAAACACATTATTTTCCACATACTTTACATTATTGTTTCTCCTTTATGCCCCGCCTTTCTGAAACGCGTTGATTTTTACAAAGCTCATCGGTCGAAAAGCGAGGTGTGCTCTGATTGGCCAGCTATCCAGTGCGTTGTGATTGGCCGAATACCTCAAGCGTGTGACGGAAATGTTACACCTCTTATCATACTGTGATGCCCTGTCCTGAGCGATGAGACAAAAAGATTAAAACCCATTATAAACGAGGCATTTGTTGCATCCAGTGGGGACATAATTACGGATTATAATGACTTATACTGTCTTTTTACGGGTTGCATTGCATCATGCCGTGTAAACATAAAACCATGTCTGCATCTGTGAACGGAGAAATGACAAACAACAAGTGCTACTCTACACTGCTCAAAATTTGCGTTTGAATCGTCAGTGGCAAATTCTTTAAATATAAAAACATAAAATGCACTGGACACATCTGAATATTTGGGTTGAACTGTTCTGGAACAGTGTTGTAAATACAACTTAACCACTGATTTCTAGTCGTATCCTCTTTTGGAAAGCCAAACAAAGTAGTTTAGCTTTCACAACGAAAGAGGAGGCGGGCTAGAGTGAGCGGAGGGCGGTGGGCGGCCGGCTGAATCAACGAAGGAACATCCGGTGGGCTTGCGGCAACCACATGTGACGATCCCGGGTTGGACTCCGCTTCGTCCGACCCGGCGATCCTCAGCGCGAAGTTGATTTCCTCAGCGACCAGCACAGTTCAGCTCCAGGCATGACGAAGTGGATATCTTCCTATTTTGGAAGGCCAAACAAAGTAACACAGCTCCTTCACGACATGGCAGCGGCAACAACAATACTACAGCGAGAATAAAAGTTACACCTTCTTTCTTTGCGTGAACATTTGGGCGGTGTTATGCAAATTTTCCCACATCGTGACGTAGACATGTGGGGGCGTGTTAGAACGAGCCGTTTTAGGTAGGCGTGGTTGATTCTTAACTTTTATAAAGAATATCTCTTTGGATTTGAGAATTTAGTCTTTGCAACTTTACAGATATTCTTTATGCACGAAAGAGCCTGTAACACTTCAAAGAGAAAGGAAAAATTGAAATCGCAACATATGACTTTAATAATTAGTGTACTGCTTTGCTTAGCAAACTTAAAGTCATGTAACAGAATTTATGGCTGAATTGATTTATGTATTGTGACATATTTCAGAGTGAAACAGGTTTTAGAATGTGAAAAATTAAAGGGCGGGAGTTGACTTTATTCATCGTTAAAATAAATGTATAAATTCACTGAATGTATAAGGTGGGGGTAAAGGAGTAGGTATCTTGGTGAATTGGACCTTAAGAGCAGAAAATGCACCTTTTATCTCAATAAAAACAAGCTTTATATAATTTTCAGGATTTTTAATGAAATATGAATTTTGAATAATCAAAATTAGTTTGTCTGCTTAGTCTATTCATCAGTATTTGACCGTGTTGGGCAAGTTACTCTGAAAATTTAATCAAATTACTGATTACTGGTTACTCCTTTAAAAAGTAATCACGTTACTGTTCTGATTACTTTATTTCAAAAGTAATTAGTAATTAGTAATACACGCTCCTGATAAATATTTGTTATTAAAGCATCAACATTCACAGAACACTGTTACTTTTAACTAAAGCAAGCCGCTGCTGCGTGCATGGTTTGGCATGGCAGAATGCCAGCAAAGAGCGCTGCATTTATAAACTCTAAAAGACATCTCAGTTCATTGCAATCTCACAAATCTCTGTTATAACACAATAAATATATGCATAATGAATCTTTCATAATGTCTACAATTCGTGTGTTATAATGAGAGGATTCGTGAGCATGCAAATTTCAGCACTGCATTGCTCAACGCTGCAAACACGTGTTACAGCCTAAATAGAAACTCTGCATACGCTTGCACCTGTTAATCGTTTATATTTTATATTAGTTAATGTTGCTTTTGTGCAATAGATGAATAACAATTTATTCATTTTAGATATTTTATGTTTAGATATTTCTATTTTGCGGGAGTCAAGCGAATCATTTTATTCTCCCGCATCCCGTCTTTCATCCACTGGCACTTGACTCGACAGTGCGTGTGCTACATCTTTTTTACAATCTCTTGATTATAAAACACTGCCTTCTGTCAGCAATGTAATGCGGCAGTAACGTATAGAGACTTCGGCTTGTAACTATACTATATATAAACTTTATAACTATATATAAAACAAGTCAGAGTCCTTTAAAAAAAACTGTACTCGAGTCCGAGTCAGAGTACCCCAACTCTACTAACATTCAAAAGTTTGGGGGTCGGTAAGATTTAACATATTTTTAATAAGTCTCTTATGCTCACCAAGGCTGAGCTTATTTGATCGAAAATACAGTTAAAACAGTAATATTGTGAAACACTACCATTTTAAATAACTGTCTATTTTATCATTTACATTTTAGCATATTTTCAAATATAAATGACTCACGTGGAAGCTAAATTTTCAGCAGCCATTACTCCAGTCTTCAGTGTCACATGATTCTTCAGAAATCAGTCTAATATGCTGACTTTGTTCTCAAGAAACATTTATTATTATTCTCAATGTCGAAAAATGTTGTGCTACTCCATATTGTTGTGGAAACTGAGATGCATTTTTTTTTCAGGATTCTTTGAGGAATATAAAGTTCAAAAGAACAGCATTTATTTGAAACAGAAATCTTTTGTAACATTATAAATGTCTCCACTGTCACTTTTGATCAATTTAATGCATTCGTATTGAATAGAACTATTAATTAAAAAAAATAAAATAATAATAATCTCACAAGCCCCAAATTTATTAGTATGCCACACTGCTCGACATTTTATAACCATTACATTTGATAGAAATTCAATAAAACTGATTAATTTTATGTTACGCAAATTCCTGATAACTTACAAGAAAAAATTCAACCTTCAACATTTTTCAAGCCAAAGACCATCAGTGGATATAGAGACAAATTAGAGACCCCCATTACATATTGTATAACATTTAGTGTTGCATTATAAGTTTGGATTATAATAACGTGACTACTGCACTGTATTAATATATTTAAATACTTATTTCAATGGGTTCACAGGGTTGTAACATTGTATATTACATTGTAAATTTAATTAACACATTTGAATGCAAGATGGAGAATGAAACATTTAGGTCACTTGGTTAACTTTAGCTTTGGCTGAAGTTCATTTAAAATTGTTTCAATGCGATAATAAGAAAACACAATAACTGCTGCTATGCAGTACTGCAGAGGACCCC
This sequence comes from Sinocyclocheilus grahami, assembly GCF_001515645.1. Lineage (NCBI taxonomy): Eukaryota > Metazoa > Chordata > Actinopteri > Cypriniformes > Cyprinidae > Sinocyclocheilus > Sinocyclocheilus grahami. The sequence continues at coordinate 430,871 of NW_015505392.1, read as the reverse complement.
TATGGTTGCGGACCCCCTGATGAAGAGCCCTAAGGATATGCTATGAATGCCAAACCTCAACCGTTAGTCCAAGTATGAAATAAGATATAAGTGCTGGTTTGATGGGACGGAGGGCTGTTAGTTGTGTAGACAGGAGCAGGACAAAAGGGGTAAGAGGGGTTACAGGGTTAATTGGTACACAGAGGACCCACCAATGAAGCAACAGTGTCAGGGTTGGGACAGCGGTCTGCACCGTACGTGTGTGTGTGTGTGTGTGTGTGTGTGTGTGACCGAGGAATGGTGTCAGGGTGCCGATTAGAGCTCTGTGAGGGGTTGGGAAGGGCAGAGGAGTGACACCCTATCCTGAGTCACACTTCCTGCTGCAGAGACATACACATGCACCTCCACAAGCGCATCAGACTGTAAAACACATACAAAGCACATCTATAGAAACACACTCAGGGAAAGACAAACTATCGCCGCCACAAATAGAAACACTAAAATCTTTCTCTGTATGAGCATGCAGACACAAAGAAGCACAAAAAACCTAGCGACGTTCCTAGCGAGCTGCTTAGCTGTCTGCTTATTCATGCTGACGAAAAGGGAACCTAATAAATGTAATGATTTGGAACGCTCTATATACAGTAGGCAGCAACAAAATAGTGCTCACCAGTTACTTTAATATCACTGAGACACCATTACAGTTGTTTTTTTAATAATTTAATTGACTTATTTTTGTATATGTTCAGTTTTAATTGCAGTGAAAGCTTTAGTCATTTTGTTGTGTCCTTTCCCCCCCCCCCCAATGTCTATGTAGATTTTATTTTTATTTCAGTTTTATTATAT
>NW_015505392.1:410544-429899 GCF_001515645.1 Sinocyclocheilus grahami | reverse complement strand
TTATATGTTAAGATATATATATATATATATATATATATATATATATATATATATATATATATATATAATATTTTATATATTGTTATATATGAAAATGTATTTTTATGTATTCATATGTATTCATAATAATAAAAATAATAATAATAAAAAAAATATATATAATAGATTTACAATTACATAAAAAAAAATTTATTTCAGTTAAAATTTATTTCAAGTGGTTTTACTTTTAGTTGACTATAATAACCCTAATGCTCACAATACTAACTCACTATTGATTCTTATAGCGTAAGCCATCAGCATGTTGCTAAGCTAACGCATGGTATGTTAACACACACACACATTTTTTTTCTTATTGGATGATTTATAATCTTTTTTTTGTCTCCATCAGTTATCTTGTATAATAACTGGAATAAATATGCAATGGTGTCAGAAATCAACCATGTATCATACAATATGTTGTATACTGTGTATTCCATTTCGAACATAGCCTTTCTCTAAGCTCGTTGCAATGCATTATGGGATTGCCTTCTCCATGAAGTATGCATGAGATGCAAATCTGGCCAAAACAAGCTTTTCTTATAAGACATTCTAATGTTGCTGCCTACCTTTTAGAACAGTGTTTGCATCTTAACTGTGCTTATGATGCTGCAAAATGCTGTTTAGCTGCTTTGAAACAGAGTAAACTAGGACATACAGGATGTAAAAGAGACTGAGAGATTGAATGATCAATAGGGAGAGCGAGAGAGAGAGAGAGAGAAAAAGAGGGATTGATACATCAGTGAACAGAGTGACTGAAGCCAACGCAGCTGCCTGGGTGACAACAATATGTGCATCTGGGTCATTTCTACCGTCTGCTATAAAAACTGCATTATTGAAAGCCACCCTGGTCCAGAGCCATCGAAAGCCTTTAATTGTAAGCCAACTGTGAAAATAACCTTGAGCATTGAATGACGCTGGTGAAAGTCAGGATTGGATGTGCTCCACGCGCTCAGAGGCATGGTGTCAGTGAAGACTCCTAGAGCCATCATGACCTTTCATACAGATCCCTGCTTCTCTTCAGTCTCAGCTGTAGCTCTATCACACCAGCCTGCTGCTCATCTCAGCACAGGAGAAAGACAGAGATGAATGGTGAGAGCTCACCAGTTCTGTTCTAAACCCCAGTGAGCCACCTTACTGTCTACATACATTGGATAGCATGCTATCAGTCAAGGAACCTCCTAACTCACAAAAGACTCAGCATGTTGCTAAGCTAATGACTTTGAAGAAATATTCATAACATTCGAATACTGTTTTTTTAAAACAACATTATGAATTTCATAACTTTTCTATTCTTCAATGCATATGCAGTACTAAATAAAATATAGCTGCAAAATTAATAGTGTAAATGGGGCATCTTTTTGACTTGTTATTTGTTTAAATTGCTTAGAGTTTTTGGTACATTTTCCAAATCTGAAATGGTAACTGAATGGAATTAAAGGCCATATAAGCACAACATAGTATATTACTAAAGGAAGTATACAGTATGCTAGTACTGCATTTTTTTATGGATATTAATACTTCTATTCAGCAAGGATTCATTCAACTGATCAAAAGTGACAGACGTTTATAACGTTACAAGATTCCTATTACAAAAAATACTGTTCTTTTTCATTTCCATTCATCAAAGAATCTTGAAATAAATGCATCAACTGTTTTTAACAGTGATAATAACAATAAGAAATGTTTCTCGAGCATCAAATTATCACATTGGATGATTCCTGAAGAATCATGTGACACTGAAGACTGGAGTAATGATGCTGAAAATTTATCCTTGCCATCACAGGAATAAATTATATTTGACAATATATGAACAATTGTAATAATATTTCACAATATCACAGTTTTTACTGTATTAAATAAATGCAGCCATGTTCAGCAACTTCTTTCTCTTGGAGAGACTTCTTTCATGAACTGCTGTCTAGGTAGGCAGCTCACTAGGGATTGGTACTCCCTCTCCACTCCTGCCACATTTCATCCTCCTTTCGCCCACATCCTCACTAATTAAGTTTTTTCCTTCAGTCTTCCGGTTTTTTTTTCCATGCACATCCATGCTCGAGCATCTCCTCCATCACTCTTCCTGTCCCGCTGTGGCCTCCCTGCTTTGTAATTCACTGTACTTCATATTCTCAATGGTGCTGTCGTGGAGACCATGAGGTCAGAGGTTCCTCACTAGCGGAACTCTGGGTCTTTTCCTGGTATCCGAGGGGCGGTGAGGTCATTCTGCTAACAGCAGCAGCTTCCAGAGACCGCTGCTTTGATTTGACAACTATGACTCAATTTGTAGCTCAATCAACAGCTTGTAAAAGAGGCCCAGGAGGACCAATGAGCACAAACACACACATACAGGATAATCTCTCTATTCTGTTGCCTGGCCCCAGATGCTTCTCTAACTTTACCGCCGCTGTGCCAGGCCTGATTGGTTCCCGGTGCCATCTCAGTAGGGCATGTGCCAACCGCTGTGCCAGATGAGATGCACTGAACACCACCGAGATGCCTTTTTTCAAATGTCACAGAGCTGCTTCTGAGAAAGTCCTGCCAGTTTCCCACAGAATCGACTTCCTGTGACAGCGCTCTCACTTTCCCTTTCTCTCTTGCTCTCTCTCTCTCTCTCTCTCTCTATCTCTCTCTCTCTCTCTCCAGCTGGTGGAGTCATTTATATCCCTGCTGTTACCATACTGCCTCGATCTGGGGCTTCATTGGCCGGTTTATAAATCTGTTGTTTGCTCTACTTTCACACCCAAATAGAGAGGAATACAAAAAGAGATACAGAGAGGAAAGGAAAGGATGCATACACTCTAACAATACAGCAACAAACTGAAAACAAGGCGATAAGAGCGTTTGAATGCGTTGGTATCAGTTGTCATATCGGTTATTTCTGCGTGAGAATTCACAAAACTGGCTGATAGCCTATATCTAACCAAAACATTCATTTCCCACAACCACTAATGATGAATCTTTACTGCATTTCACCAAAGGGACATCATAATTCAACATAATAATAATAAAAAAATCTAATTTAAAACCAGCACAAGCGATTCAGGTGGCGTTTTGCATATATAAACTCTTTCTGTTTCAGTTAAAGGTGCCATAGAATGGAAAACTGTATTTTCCTTGGCATAGTTGAATAATAACAGTTCTAGAGGTCGACTGATATGGGTTTTTCACTGGCCGATGCCGATGTCTATATTTAGAAATCAGGGCAGCCGATGGCCGATATATGATGCCGATTTTTTTGGCCGATATGTTTGCCGATTTTCTTTTTTTCCTTCCCCTTCATCTCATAAAAGTGAGTTCGAGTAAATTATTATTGCAGGATACAAGATAGTAATAGTAGTAGTAGCCTAATTCAGAGTAGTAATTCATGGCTCAAAACTTAAACATCTTCTCAAAACAGTTCTGAAGCATGCTTTTGGTTTATGTTTGCTGACAGACACCAGTGTTTCTCACAGACTTGCTAATGCAAATTCATTCTGCTCTGAGCGGAGATATAGCGGTTTCTCTGGTAACGGCTGTAGTCAAATAAGCGCTACTTTATCAGGCATTACAGGAAAGACGAAATGAAAATGACATAGAAGCTTTTCTGAAAACGGTCGGTTCTTTTCACAGATACATTCATATAAAAACACCCGTGCTGCATTTTAATTTTGAAACGTGCAGTGCTCAGTTTATTCAAGGAAGTATAAGCCTTTTGGAAAATCTATTTGTGGCGGTCCGTCTGTTGTGACGAGCCGCCACAAATAACTCAATGTATGGGAAACACTGAACACTTCTATAAGTCAAATGGCCAAGTGATAACAAAAAGTAAAAGAGTTCACACATATTACACAGCCTGCTGCTCATAACTGCTTAAGAGTGCGCTGGCCACGAGTGATGACATCGTGGAGGCTATTGTCGGACCCACACACACATTTCACGAGGAAAGTTATCGTGCACATTATAATCAGCCCAGAAGTTTCGTCTGAATTGCATATGTTTCTACTTTCACATGCAAATGACTTGCACTTATGAATATGATACCGTTATTACCGTTTCGAAACGGTTTGTTTTGCCCTGCCATCATTAGCTGAAGCTGTGTGTGAACAAGAAGCGACTGCAGAGTGTGAGCTGCTCCGTCTCACGCAGCCAGAGAGAGATTCTCCGGCATTCCACAACAACGCTTAGCTGCCCGCAGATGCGCCTGCCTATAAATCGGCCTAATCTGCAGCACAATCGGCCGATGCCGATTAATAAAAAAATGTCAAAAATCATCCGGCCGATCAATCGGTCCTACCGTGAGCCTCAAACACCATTGTTTCCTCCTTATGTAAATCTCGTGCATGCTAAAGACCACTGAAAAATAGGCGAATCAGAACATAACACAGACTGTGACGTTACAGTTGGGATCCCTAATAGTTACGCCCCCAACATTTGCATATACCCGCCCATGTTCTATGCCAGCCGCCAGCCGAACCTGCACAGCCGAATCATCAGAAGTTCTGCAGGTATTGTGAAGAAACAAGTGAGGATAATAGCGAAAATGGCAGATCATGGAAATAAATGTTATGTTCCAGGTTGTGCAAGGGATGTGATGTGCAGGGATGGGTTGGTGTCTGTATTCAGAAAGGCACGGAAAACAAATAACGCGCGTTCTAATAAAATAACGCGAGCCACTAAAGGGACATAGTTAGCTGCTTGCTAGCGGTAGCCTGTTACATTACAGTACATAAGATTTCACTTACCACATAAACAGAGTAAGGAGAGATGACTGAGGATGATGGCGAATGATTTACAGATCCTGAGCACCACTGACAAGCATCTGATCTTGTAAAATGTGGTAAGTACTGCCGCTGTAGTTTACACTGAGCACGTGCGATCGCAAATCTCAAAAGTGAAAGTAAAAAGCATCATGCATTCTAAAGCAGTTTCAATGCCCCGTATATTAATAGCGGCTCCCTGATGGCCACATTTTATATAATTACCCAACGATATAACTGCGAGAGAAAGTATTGAAATATATGTTTTCCCTGTGTTTCCTTCCTGCTGTGTGAGCTACTGAAATGAGCCGCACTGTGAAACAGCCAATAAGAGCAGAGCTCAACATTGCACCGCACTGTGAAACAACCAATCAGAGCAGAGCTCAACATTATTATTCATGACCCTTCCAAATAAGGTAAAAACAGACCATTTCATTCTAGGGACAAATCCGAGGGTTGTAAATGGACATGTAAAACCGTTTCTGGAGATTTTTTGCCCTTACCTATGCCACATACTTTCTATGTAGATATCAGAGAACAATTTAAAATATTGTATCAATGCATTCTATGACACCTTTAAGCTCTATTGACAGCATGCTATCAGTTACCACAGAAAATAATTTTAACAATGCATTTACAATTTAAAAAAAAGCATATACAGTATAGGCTAGAAATTATATGCATGCTTTCTTTTATTGGACTTGTATTATCTCACAATGGTGAACCCTCCAAAATAAAATAATAATAATAATCAGAAAAACAAATATGACAACATTAATAATAATAAAAATAATAATAATATAAAAAATTATTAGGTCATGTCAAATTCACAGCACCACGCTTGCCACTATTTTAGACAGATAAATTATGCTATTTTCCATAATGTTTTATAACAGGCTATTATTTGTTCCCAAAACAAAATAAAACAAAAAACAATAGGTGCATGATGCCACTGAGGCCTAAATGATTTTCTGTGGTAATATGGAGCTTAACTTGTATTAAATATTTCTTGGTATATTGCCAGGTTGGCGACATCACTTACCGGCTCCACACGGTCGTAGCCGCCATCAGTTTTCTCTGTCTTAATTCCCGGCATCTTACTGCCCTCCACCTTTATTTCTCCAGGTTCCATCTTGCCTTTATCCTTAAGAACATTATCATCTTTATCCAGTAGGTAGCGCAGCAGGGCATTGTCCTTCTTCTTGGGGCTGACGGGCTCTTGTTTAATGGCTAATTCAGCCCCACCGGCCGCCCCACCTGCAGAATCCTGAGACAGCTCCTTCCCCGTGGCCTCGGCTGTGAGTTTGGCCAGGTCGACGGGCGACGAGCTATTCTGGAGAAGTCTATGAAGGATCTTGTGCTTCTCCTTCAAGGAGGTAGCATGTGACCCGGCTCCAGTTTGAGCACCCATGCCGCCATTCCCTAGGCCGCCAGTGGGGTCCTTACACCCGGGCTCTCCACTAGCCATTGGAGGGGGTGAGGTGGACTCGATAGGCTCAGTTTTAGTGGTGAGGAGCTGCAGGAGTTTAGTATGGCCTTTGTTGTCACGTAGCCGGTTCTGCGGATCACTGGCATCCGGGGTGTTAAACTGGCTGAGGTTACCCTTTTCGTCTCTTTGCTGTTCAATGCCATCGTCCTGCCCGCTGTTACCCTGCTCTGATTGGTTCTGCTCTCCGAATGACTCTGAGGCTCCCATTTTGTTCAACATGTGAAGATTGATGCCCAATGAGGCTGGTGACCCCAATTTCCTGTCGGGCGAGCCCAGCGATTGGCCGTGGCTCACGCCGTGGCACTCACTAAGTGCCTGGAGGGCATTAAGGGAACTGCTTGTGTAACCATGGTTACTGCCTGCTCCCCCATTGCCACCTGTACTGCTAGTGCACATGCTCGCAGGTGAATGTAAGCTGCCTGCTGGGGAGAACTGCGGTGGGGGCAAGCGTGGAGATCCTGCCACTCCAGGACTGGCTCGGTGGCGTGGAGAAAGCATGCCCGGACTGCCCTGAGACGGGCTGCTCAACTTCAGTGGATAGCCACTGCCCTGAGGGGTGGCCGCCTGCATGGTTGCCGAATGGCTCATGGTTCCCGGGCACCCGAAACGGTGGCCCTGTACTGGGCCGATGGCACTGGGCTCCTTCTGGCCACCAGGGGAGGGGAAAGTGGATGTGTTACTGCTGATGGTGGCATCCTGTCCCTGGGGGGCGCTGGAGGAACCTGCTGTGTTGGGAGAGCTCATGGGGTTCATGGTTTTGCCCATATTCTGAGCATTTCCAAGATCAGGGGTCATGCCACAGACGGGCTGCTCCCTAAAACAGAAAAAAAAGACATTTATAGTTGCTAATAGGTAATCTAAAGAGCAAATAATGCTGCAACATACACGCCACACACATAGCACAAACATAGTTTTATTTATGAATTTAACGATTGCAAGCCTGATGTATCACAAGCATAAAATTCATAATTAGGGAACATAATAAAGGTCATTGTTACTATTGTTAATCAGAACTAAAATTATTAAAAATCTGTAATTGAAAATTCAGTAACTGAAGGTTGGTAATTGAAATAAAGCTGGAAGAAAAAAGAAAGAAAAAAAACTTAAACTTTATTAGACATGTTGCCTTGGCAACTAATTGAAATAAATAATTTTAAGTACTAAATTACTAAAACTAATAACGCATTAAAAAAATTTATGAAAGTTAAATATAAAATATTTTAAAAAATCAATAAAAATGACAAAAGTTCATCATAAGGTTAAGGAAAAAGAATAATAATAAAATGAAAATTTAATACACATAAAAAGCTAAATTAAATTATTAATAAGTACTATAATAGTATATAAATGATACTAAAATAAGCCATTTGAATAAATCCTTAACGCTAAGTTTTAAAATTTGGTGCATATCTTATCCTATACCATTTAATGCACAAAAAAATCCCTCAGACTAACACTGAAAGAGGGACCCAAAGGGCCAATTAAGAAATCACAGAGCAACCATCCCGAACACAAAGCCCTAGCAACCATTTATCAAATAAGCTAAAAACACTTGGCAACCACATATCATTGCCCTGGTGACAATTCCCTGGCATAGTTTTAATGTCATGCAAACATTTTGTTTAATTATTGTAAAAAGAAAGAGACATAAAGCAAGAGAAGAAGTAGGAAAAAAGTGAGAGGAAAAAAGGGCATAAAAACAAAAACAGAAAACAATGCCTCAGGCAGGGCATGCCTGTCTCACCAGGTTGGCACTTGCTACTGTTGACAATGGTGTTTTAATTGTGATCCAAGGAATTAATATTGATTTCCAAGTAAATTCTATTGAAACTATTTCATTACATTAATCCAGTGCAGTCATTTGTTAAATTAATCTCGTAGTCAGGAAGCGGTTCTTCTAGCGCTCCAAACAAGGAATCCGAGAAAAGAGCTTAAGCTGAATTTCAGGAATGGCTTAATTAACTAAAGTATGTTTCAGCAGAGAAGGTTAAAAGAGGGGAACAAATTATTATCAAAGAAAAACAGCAGTGCTCATCCCTCAAAACAAGCCACGGGACAGAGAAAATGAGTGGCTGTGCTGTCGTATCACCCTCTAATGTAAAAATCACCTCGGGGTATAAAGCTTTTAGCAAGCTACATACTAAAAACTCGCTCAGAGCTGATAAATGCATAGAGATGCCTTTGTTCGGAGCATGCAGGATGAATAAATGGTCAAGCTATACTGTGTTATTGTGCTAGAGATGCTGTGCTTTAAGACAGCCACCCTCCCGCTGTGAGCTCACTCTGGGTTTAATGTTTATCTGCGCTCGACACCCCAGCCTAACACTTCTGCTATTGTCTCAGAAAGCAAATCGGTGTTCCTGCATCGCATGCTGTGAGAGAGATAGAAACTCTGTAGCTAACATATAAAAACTGTGTTCACAACTGCCTGCTGTGGAGCCAAGCTTTACGAAGCCATACACTCCAAATGTTTTGATTTTATGTGAAACTGTGATATCTGACTTTACTGAATGATGCTCTAAAGGGGGAAAAAAATCTGTAATTTACTCAACTTCATTTTGTTCCAAACTTGCATGAATTTCTTTTGTGGAACAGAAAAGGAGAAATTCAGAAGAATATCTTGGTTGCTCTTTTCCATGCAATTACTGCGAATGGGGACTGAAGCTTTCAAGGTTCAAAAAGTATGTAAAGCCTCATACAAGTGGTCTATATAAATTGTGAGCACTGACATACGTTTTACGAAGTCATATGATAGCTTTGTGTGAGAAAATGTAAGTCGTTATTAACTGATAATCTACCCCTCCAATGATTTATTAACTGCTGTGACCGAATCAGCGAGTTTGTGAGTTGAATTCGAGAACCAGATCAAGTCTAATTCATGAAGGAATTATTCAGTGATCATTTGTGAAATGGACCAATGATTCACTCAAAAGAATGACTCGTTCACAAATTGGACATTGCTGCGTCTCCCATGAACTCTCATGAAAAATGGTCTTTTGGTCGGTTCCTCCTTGTATGGCTTCAGAACACTTGATTTTTTGCATTATTTTTGAAGCTTGAAGCTCCAGACGCACTGTAACTGCATGGAAAAGAGCCAATATTTTAAACATTTTCTTCTTTCGTATTCCACGAAAATAAAAAAAGTCATGTTTGGAACGTCTTCATTTTTGGGTGAACTTTCCCTTTAACATTGGAATCATTCGTATTCAATTACTCCATACTTAATTATATCAGCAATCAAATTCTGAGGAATTATCAAGGGTGAAAAAGCTTGTTAGCCAATGTGTAGCTGTGGGAGTCGTGTTATTCTTGGTTCTGATGGAATGTTTCGAGACCATCATCGGCCCCCTCTGGGAAAACATGGTCGGATGTTCTCACATGACAGTGAGATTTCAGTATATGGTCATTAACTGGGCTTGTCAGAACTAGAAAGCGTGTGTTTCAACTGACTGCTTACACAGAGCTGAATCAAACAACAAACAGTGAGAAGTGGGTCAAAAATGACTCAAACACTTACTCATGTAGTAGCTCATAAAATACACCATTGCATTTACATTAAAAACTCAGATTCAGACATAAACAGAAACAAAACAACTCAAGTGCAGGCACTCATGGCAAGCTGTGCAGCTGGGTAGTGGGTACCTTTGTAAAATGTGCAGTGACATGTAGAGCTGTGGCTCGTTGGTAGCAGGTGACCGAACCAGTTTGCTCTTGGTGTGAGCTGAGACGATGGTCCCGTCGGACAGGGAAAACCGGTAGATGGGACTGAAAGCCTGCCCATGCCTCAGCACTGCAAAACAACACACCCACATGATTAAAACATCATCATTTTGAGATATGTAAATGTACATTAAAGAACATTGAAACAAACAACATCTAAATTAGATCAAGATAATAGTCACTATTAAACATAAACCCATATAATTCCTGTAAAATTGCAAGATTAACCTTTCCAGTAAAGAAGCCGCATGCATTACTCACACACACTTTGCTATATTTTCACACACCACAATTATTTTTTGTTTGCTACAATATGAAAAATACTGAAATACAGTAATGTCTACTATATTTCCCTAATGGCAATATTCTCTATAGATCTTGATATTTATCCATTTATCCATGATTTAAAGATTGCATTATTGCAACTGAGATTCATAAAACATTTTTTAAATGTCTGTCTTGCATTCTCAGCAAAGCAAGTCATGACATAATGAGTGTGTGTGAAACTGGTTTGCCAGCAGAAGCCAAATCCAAGGTGTGTTAAAATCCTTATGGTATTCAGAATATTTGGTAGTTACTATAGTAAATATTTGCATGCACAATACAATAGCCAAAATGACAGCGTTTCTTAAGTGTTAAAGGGGTCCTATTATGCTTTTTCAACTTTAGTTAGCCTGTAATGTTGCTGTTTGAGCATAAAAAAGATCTGCAAAGTTACAAAGTTCAAAGACAACTTCAAAAGGAGATATTTTATTTAACATTTTTAAAAAACTACAACGAATGACTCGTTTGGACTACAACGCATATTTTCCGGGATTTGTGATATTACAAATATTGACGAATGGGACGAGACCTGGTTGAGCTGCACTAGAGAAGGCAACGAGTGTTATCACTATGTCGGAGACACGCTAGCTTTCCCAAGGCAGACAAACTTAGAATGGTTACAATAATCAGGGTTTAAATCGTGCTCAAATTGATTTGATTTTGATGCAATATTTACACTGAAGCTCGCACTTACTATGGTAAAGGGCATGACATTTCCTGACCAGGCGCCGAGTGCTGCCAATCACAGCACACAATGGCCCAGCTAACCAATCACAGCACATTTCATGTTTCAGAAGGCGGGCTTTCATTTGATACAGGAACTAATCGAGCCATTCATGCCAGACTGAGGAGAGGGGTGTTGTAATAATGTAAAATAAGTGAAAAATAATGTGTTTCCTAGTATGAGAGCCTGTTATAGAACACCCCCAAAACAAAATCAAGACTTTGTCAAAGAGCATAATAGGACCCCTTTAAATGGATTAATGTGAGATGTGCTCAGTACCTTCTTGCTGATGCCGCTTGGCAAATGACATTTCTCCATCGTTTTGGAGATGAAAGCGCTGAATGCATCTCCGCACCAAGTCTTCCCAGCCAGGTTTCATAGAGGCTCGTAACAGACTGGTGTCCAGGGAGGTGATCTTACCTACAAACACACAGTATAGCAATAAACAATATGGTTTGGTTTTGTCTGCGACAAGTTGTCTGTTTTCAAGCTTAAATCTTAAATGTATTAATGCAAAGAATTTTTAAGCACATCTAAAGCTGATCTGCAAAGCAAAATTTTTATATATGTATTGACACTATTTTAAGTGAAAGTGAAGTGACATGTGGCCAATTATGGTGAATCTGTGCTCTGCATTTAACCCATCCAAGTGCACACACACAGCAGTGAACACACACCGTGAAGGGCAGCTAATGCTGCGGCGCCCGGGGAGCAGTTGGGGGTTTAGTGCCTTGCTCAAGGGTCTCACCTCAGTCGTGGTATTGGGGTGGAAGAGAGCGCTGTACATTCGCTCCCCCCACCGACAATCCCTGCCGGACCTGAGACTCGAACCCGCAACCTTTATGGGATTACATCTCTGCCACAATTCTGAATTTTCAAAAGTGCGTTTTGCACGAGCTCGAACTGAGTTTTGTGGAGAAAATGTTTTTCTCGCAAAGAAGAAAGTATTAAGAGCGCACAAAAATCTATTTTGCATTTAAAATAAGGTTTTGGATGTGTGCAGAGGCTGGAAGTGAAAAATGTCTTCTATTCAGGTGTGCATAATTATTAAGCAGATTTTCTTTTACAGATAAAATGAGCCAAAAAAAGAGATTTAACTCAGACTGAAACAGTCAAAAATTATTAAATGCCCATGAGAAAAGTTCAAAACTAATACAATACTAGAAATTGAAAAGTTAATGCATAACCATTGGACAGCAAAATGCTTAGTGGGTCAGCAGGGTCAGTCAAAAACATGTGGAGGATGCATGTTAACTGCAAAATAATTAGGAAGATAAGAATTTATCTTCAAGAATCTGGCAGTTTTGGGAGTTAATTTTTAGTCCATCTCGAGATTTTATCTGTAGAAGATAACCTGCTTAATAATTATGTACACCTGAAAATAAGGCATTTTTCACTTCCAGCCTTCATGAACAATAATATATAGGTTATAAGGGATTAAATACAAGATTAATAGCAGTTATTAAGATTGATGTTGTTTGGAATTGGTAAAATGTGCTTGGAAAAAAATATAATCAGAATATCAACTTGGATAATAATTATGCATGCACTGTACAGTATTTTCCCTATTCTGCTGTCATCAGCAATGCAAGGAATGTTGTGATTGGTTGTCAAGGCAGCCAATCAGAATTTAGCAGCCTCGTCTCTGATTGGCTGGAACTATGGCATATTGTAACGCTGGGTTGTGTTGAGCAAGCGAGCCGTTGGCATTTAGAGAACACTGAAGGCGGGCATCAGGTGAGCAAGCTAGTGAAACTTTGCACATGCAAAAGAGAAGGACTGCACACATCCAAAAACTTATTTTACATGCAAAATTGATTTTAGTGTGCTCAAAATACTTTTTTCTTTGTGAAAGAACATTTTCTCCACAAAACTCAGATCGCCCGCGTGCAAAATGCACTTTTGTGCGCTCAAAATATGATCTTTCGCACGCAGAATTGTGGCAGAGATCTAATATATAAACCTTCGGGTTACAAGTCCGACTCTCTAACCATTAGGCCACGACTACTTATGAATCAGACTTCCTTAAGTGTTTCATTAATCGCAGAAGTTTAATACTTAGGGTTATGGACTTAGAATAAACCCCTAAGCATCACGACTGAGGAATATCGAACATTAATTTGTAAGAACCGTGACCAAAAAAAACACATCCAAAAACTTATTTTACATGCAAAATTGATTTTAGTGTGCTCAAAATACTTTTTTCTTTGTGAAAGAACATTTTCTCCACAAAACTCAGATCGCCCGCGTGCAAAATGCACTTTTGTGCGCTCAAAATATGATCTTTCGCACGCAGAGATCTAATATATAAACCTTCGGGTTACAAGTCCGACTCTCTAACCATTAGGCCATGACTACTTATGACTCAGACTTCCTTAAGTGTTTCATTAACCGCAGAAGTTTAATACTTAGGGTTATGGACTTAGAATAAACCCCTAAGCATCACGACTGAGGAATATCGAACATTAATTTGTAAGAACCGTGACCAAAAAAAAACAAAGTATGATAGAAACATCTCAGCTCTGTAATTTGCTCATTTACAATAAACAGAAAACTGGGAGTTTCCATCAAGTAGCCACATCAGAATGTGACAAACGGTGTGGCTGGTGTGACCGTAAAAAACCTTCGATCTTCCCATTGTGTGATCTCCCTGTCCAGATGCCTATAGTACGTTTATAATACTCATAACTCAGAACTCAGACAGATATACAGTTGCATTGTGAGACGACTTGCGTTCCCTCGTTCACGAATGACCAGAATGGTGCATAAACCTAATTACTAGCTATATAAATAACAGTGACTTGACCTGACCTGACTATTATTCAAATGAAGGGGGCAGATTTTAAACCAAGAGGTTTTGAAGAAAAGTATGAATAAATAACTAAAAAGTTTTAAGTAAATAATTTATTTAAAGAAAATTATAGCTGTAATATGTATAACTGTAATAAAATCTATACTAATAATATCCTCTTTTACAGACAATGAAAAGTTGAGGTGGTCAATGGCTGTTCAGTTGCAATGTGTGACTGTATGTAAATATAATATATTAACATGGAGCTACACTCACTCTAATTTAAATAACTTAATAAAAATAGTTGTTTTCTTTGGTCACATCTAATTTCACCTAAAAAAAAAAAGAAATCTCATGAATCATGAGAGAGCCCTTCAAATGTTTACACTGTAAAACTGGACGCCAAGTCATATTCATGTCATTAAACAGTCTTTCCAAGTTTAAGTCAGTATCTTCTGTTTTAAACGAGGGGCTGTGCATTGAGATGAGTGCTAACTGTGATGTAAACTCCCTTTGAAGAGTGTAAGCGGAGAGAGGAGTTGTGTTGGCATGGTTACCTTGAAGGTCTTGGCGGGTGGTGAAGCTTTCGTGTGTGGGGAGCATGGGTCTCTCTTTCATGGGTACTCTCCGCGCTACGCAGATCAGACACGACTGGAAATCTACAGTCAGAGAGAGAGAGAAAAAGATCAGATCAGTGATAACAGATTATTAAAGCGTTCTGAAGGGTGCTTCTGAATGATGAGGCATCGGTTCTGTGTGTTGAGGGGGCGGTGCGGAGTGGAGCGTGGGGTGATATGATGGAATGTGACCTTTCGTTTGTGTGTCACTGTGGAGGCTGACCCTGCTGTGCTGCTCCCATGGAGACTAAGTTAGAAAAGTCATCCCTCATCCACCCACAAAAAGATCATAAGAGAATCATAACATCTCCAACAGTCTGACACATCAGACGCATACATGATCAGGAATAATAAACAAGAACACTGCAAGTAACCGTAATGAGTTCATTCAGTGAAGAATTTGTCAGAATTTGAGTCAAAACTGTAACTTCTGCATTTTTTGAATGATTGATTAAAAAAATGTCTTATTATTGTGTCAACTGAGTCCTTGTTTATGAATCAGACTACAGTTCATGAATGCATTCTGCTGTTGCTAATGACATGTTCTACTTTTTGAGCTACGGGTCATGATGTTTATATCAAGTTGATGTGAACAGGCCTTTACATGCAAACACATGGCTGTTGCAGAGCCCCTTGGGTGGTCTTCACTCCAAACTGCATGAAGACCCAGCATCAATGTCTCTGCAATAAACTCTCTCTGATACCCCTCTCCTCATACACATTCCTCCTCCAGCCGTCTTTCTCTGTCTCCTGCGCCAGGGTGAGCTGGCTGGCTGAAAGAGCAGCTGGCACACAGCTAACACCGACGGGCCATAAAGAGAGACGCTCCATCACTCAACACACCAACAGTACCCAGAAAAAAATGAAACATTATGTGTGTGCATGTGAGGGAGAGAAAGAGAGAGAGAGAGAGAGAGAGAGAGAGAGAGAGAGAGAGAGAAAGAGAGAGGAATACCAATGCTAAACATCTCTCACTGCCTCGCACTCGCTGTTACACACACACACACACACACACTCTTAAACCCCAGCCAGGGCCAAAACCAAAGCCGTGTTGATCCAGTAGAGAAGTGGGTCTCAAATGCACCCTGAACTCTGGGTGACTCCGAGAGGTGGAAGAGGAGGAGGAGAGAAAAGAGCAAATGAATCACAGACTGAAACATTTCTCGGGGTGGGACGCAGATGCACGTTCCACGAGCGCTGCTGTCGCCTTTTCGCCTTATTTTTCAGTAACTGGAAGACAAATTTTTCTCACGTCAGGAATGACTGTCAACACTAAATGTTGCTTCTACATTAGCAGAGCAACTGAAACTTAAAGAGACTGAATACTTACTATTGTTCTCATTTGGATCACACCTTAAGATTTGAGGTGGACAAAAAAAAATACTTTTTTAATATTTCACAACACCTAACTGATATCCTAATGACAACAAACAAGACTAGCTAGATTTTTCAGATAGCAAGTCAGATCAACACAAATTCAAATAATTTCTATTTGGCCACACATTCGTAATAAGGTAAGTATAAGTCCATAAAGGACCTTCAAGGCACAGTTTGGTAAACCGCAAGGAATTTTTTTATGATATTATGACTATCAAATGAGGTACACTATTTCTGCTCAGCACTCGTTGCACAAAGCAACAAGGTGACAAAGAATGCATTCAAATACTATATTATTGTATTGCAGCTGATAAACCAATGTAATATTGTATTGTCAGGCCCAAACACAATCTCATTCCTATTGATGAAGTTTCTTTTATTTAATTGGTCTACTTTCTGTGCCATCCTATTTCTCAGAATACGGTCAGCGAGTCACCAAACGTAGTGTCTCAATACAACAGTATAGCGACGCTATCAGATTATAATACCATGGAACTCTGATATATACCATGGTACTGAATTATTACAGAATTATCATGCCACTACAAAGTTCTGCAAAGAATACTGTGATACCTTGGTAGACTACAGGTCAACAGTTTAGGGTAAGTAATAAATAAATTAATCATTTTATTCAGAAAATATGCATTAAATTGCAAAAAAGAAATTGACAGTAAATGCTCATGTTTTCTAGTCAACAAAAAATTTCGAATAAAAAGTGTTTCTACAAAATGCAAAGCAACTGTTGCTAATTAATAAGAAATGTTTCTTAAACACCAAATTGGCATATTAGAATGATTTCTAAAGGATCGTGTGCTGAGAATTCAGCTTTGCCATAGCAGGAATAAATTACATTTTTAAAATATATTCAAATAGAAAACAGTTATTTTAAATTGTAATAATATTTCACCATATTACTGTTTTACTGTGTTTTTGATCAAATAAATGCAGCCTTGATGAGCATAAGAGACTTCTTTCAAAAACATTGAAAAAACCATCTTACCAACCCCAAACTTTTGAATGGTAGTGCATGTTAAATTACTACTGCCCTTTATAGTAACAAGACCACAAAATGACAGCAACTAACGACAACTGTAGATAAGGACAATTTCCATCCACTGGAACCAAAGTCTTTTGAAAACTATAGGTTATAATCTGCTCTTTTGTGGCAAGCTTGACAAATGAACGCCCGGCTCTATGAAAGGGGAGTAGTCACTTTGCTTGGCTGAAGCCTCCTGCTCTGCTTTGATGCATTAAATCTAGAGTTTCAGTACCGTTTATGTGGCTTAAGTGTGTTTTAAGAAACCATGGCTCACCCTCTCCCTCCTCCTTGATGGACTTTGGTTCAGACACAGCAAAACACTGCATAGTCTCATATTTCTGCTGTGCCTCGTGATCCTGCGCCTCTTCGGCCTCGCTGTGAGGGTTAACCAGCATGCGGCAGTTGAAGGTGTGGCTGTTCCTCCGAGGATTCTCGCTGGACCACGGCACTCCGTTTACTGTGGGAGGGAGGTGAAAAGACATCATTCACTGTCACTCATTTGAATCAGCATTGCCTAACTTTTCCTTACTGAATAAAGGGGGGTTCGCACTGATGGTGATTTACAGTGGCAAGGGACTGGAAGTCATTAATTTTCAATGAGAGCTGGTGATGTGAAGCAGCATGAGACAAAATTTTAAGTTTATATTAAAAAAATTGCACTAAATCAATGACTTCCAAAGGGAGTGCGCACGTGATCCGCCTGTCACTCATGTTGCTTCAGGATATTGCAGTGAACTTCGGTGATTTAACTGGTGTTAGTAGCTATGTTTCGATCTACGTTTCAAATAGAATATTTGCAAAAACAATTTGCGAATAAAGGCCGTTTCACACTGAGCGCGATGCGAAAAAGCGAGGTGAATCGCCGACGAACTGTGCTTTCACACCGAGCACGAAACGATTGATCGCCTTCTGCTAATTCACGCCTGCACGCTAGGTGGTGCCGACCAGCAATGCATTTTTACTCAGATATGTATCTCATATGGATTTAACATCGTCCACTGCTCAATATACAGCATTAAATATAGCTAAATAAAGTTTGGTTCTATGCCAGAAACACAAGCGATCTATAATGCTTACAAGAAAACATCTTAAAATATAAATATAAGTACAATTAGCATCAAGCCACATTTGAAAATGTATGTGATTATTGTTTTTGCTAAAAACCCACTTTAAACCATCATCGAGTGCTTGTAATAACTTCCGATTGTGATCTATCGTTGATTTTGATTCTATAATAGGCAGACAGCCTACAAAGAGTGCATATGTTTAATAACGCCACACTGCTTATTGTCATAAACATCCTTTATTGTTATAAAATTACCATGAGCTGCATACAAAACACATACAGAAAATATATTGTCATAATCATGTATATTTGCTTTCATATTTCATGTGTAGAAAAATGTTTCACTCGTTTTTTCAAGAGGTCCTCGCTGCAGCCTGTAGTACGATGACGTAGCTGGATCAGATCCAATACGTATTGGATGTTTGACGAGCATGCTCAGTATTGGATTTTAATGTGCATGCGCAAAGTGGGGCTGTCATTGAAGCTAGCATTTAATGTAAATTAAACTGTAATTACGAGATATAGGTGTTTCATAGGCTTACACAAATTATATTATACTGTGATTTTAAACTAGTAGTGTATTCAAACTTTATTTGAGCAATGATGGCGTTTTGAATGAAAGGGTATGTAAGCTATGTTTATTTTTTATTAGTTTGATTCGTTTTAGAAATAAAACTCAAAATGCTTACAATTTAGCTTGTTCTTTATGAAAAAAAATGGGGTGTAACTATCGTCTTTATTTTTTCCTCTGATAGTCAAGTCAAGATAGTTAGATAGTTCTGTCAAAAATTCATTCATGAATCAAATATTATTTTTCGTTCTCACTCTCTGTGCTATACGTGACAGAGTATAAAAATAGTTATAGGCCTACTAAAATATGCGGACATAATTTTTATACCATATACAAATAAAAAGAAGGAAACCAATCCTGTCAGTCGGGGTTCCGTATAGCCGACAGACCCGTTATCCCGGGTTATATCGGGGTTTTACAGTTAATCCCATGTCCAGCAAATAAATACACACACGGGACAAGGCATATTAACACAAAGATGACCATTTCTTTTTTGTGTGTTAGGCCTATATGCAAGTGAAATCCCTGGAGATAGATAGACCAGTTATAAATGGCTAAAGACATAAACCATCCATTCCTATCGCTCTCGCTCTCTCTCTCTCTCTCTAGCTATATTAGAATAATATAAAATCTAAGTAAACAAAATGGATCGGCAGTAATCTAATATCCCCAATTAAATGACGGATAGAATCAAAAAGACATTTAGGCTAACTCTGATAGAGTGAAGTATATCTTAATAATTAGCTATTTATAGTGCAATGTCTGCATATCAGTCATGTTACAGTGCTTGTTGCGTCCTGGCGATAATATATGAATTGCAGGCTATTCAAAAAATAAATAATGATGAATTGCAGGCTATTTAAAA
>NW_015505392.1:385552-409406 GCF_001515645.1 Sinocyclocheilus grahami | reverse complement strand
TGTATTCAAACTTTATTTGAGCAATGATGGCGTTTTGAATGAAAGGGTATGTAAGCTATGTTTATTTTTTATTAGTTTGATTCGTTTTAGAAATAAAACTCAAAATGCTTACAATTTAGCTTGTTCTTTATGAAAAAAAATGGGGTGTAACTATCGTCTTTATTTTTTCCTCTGATAGTCAAGTCAAGATAGTTAGATAGTTCTGTCAAAAATTCGTTCATGAATCAAATATTATTTTTCGTTCTCACTCTCTGTGCTATACGTGACAGAGTATAAAAATAGTTATAGGCCTACTAAAATATGCGGACATAATTTTTATACCATATACAAATAAAAAGAAGGAAACCAATCCTGTCAGTCGGGGTTCCGTATAGCCGACAGACCCGTTATCCCGGGTTATATCGGGGTTTTACAGTTAATCCCATGTCCAGCAAATAAATACACACACGGGACAAGGCATATTAACACAAAGATGACCATTTCTTTTTTGTGTGTTAGGCCTATATGCAAGTGAAATCCCTGGAGATAGATAGACCAGTTATAAATGGCTAAAGACATAAACCATCCATTCCTATCGATCTCGCTCTCTCTCTCTCTCTCTAGCTATATTAGAATAATATAAAATCTAAGTAAACAAAATGGATCGGCAGTAATCTAATATCCCCAATTAAATGACGGATAGAATCAAAAAGACATTTAGGCTAACTCTGATAGAGTGAAGTATATCTTAATAATTAGCTATTTATAATGCAATGTCTGCATATCAGTCATGTTACATCATGTTGCTTGTTGCGTCCTGGCGATAATATATGAATTGCAGGCTATTCAAAAAATAAATAATGAAATAAAGCTTTGAAGTTGCCGTTATAGACGAAACATCGCGGATGAATTTAGACATTAAAGTTTTTACATTGTAATGTAGGTCATCGTGTAGATATGTAATGTAGGCCAAAAACCCTTGCTACATGTACTGCGTTAGACTTCACTTAGACCAAGTCGTTAGACTGAGTCGCTGTGGATAAAAGCGTCTGCAAAATGATAAAATGTAATTCTGGCTTGCTTAGTTGGGGACACTTCATTTCCAGCGTTATCGTTGACTTGATTGCAAATGATTGCAAAGATACTATTTATACTGAACTGAGCTGGATGATGACATCACTGAATTCAATGATGAACTGAAAAATGAATGTTTACTATTGTCATTTTGCATTATTGACACACTATTTTCCTAATTAATGCTGTTCAGTTGCTTTGACACAATCTGTATTGTTAAAAGCGCTATATAAATAAAGGTGACTTGACTTGACAGCTATGTGAAGTAGAACTGGATTTCACTATGAATGGGACCCATAACCAATGAGTGTGTTTTCTGGATAAATATATAATTTAAACCAATAATGACATGGTTTCTAGGCATGAGTCCTTTCTCTCTTTCACCTATTCAAGTGACCTTCCCCTCCTGAGGGAGGAGGAGATTCTGATATTCCTCTCTGTACATCCCAGTTATTAATGCTCAATCTGATTAATATGATTACAGGGTGGAAATTGTAACTGCTCTAGTGATGCTACACTTGAGTGTTGAGAAATGAGTCATTCCTGAAAAGAAGAGGTGCTAGAAGCGCAAATGAAATGAAAATAGCTAAATGGGAAGGAGACAATGAATGGAAAATTCTCACCATGTGACTTGGGCAGGAGGTTTTTGATGAATTCATTATGGTCTCCTACATGCAGGATGCTGTAAACACTGGTGTTCATCAGCTCTTCCTGATTATACCGCAGGTACTGCGTTACGTTCTCTGACACAAACACGATGTTCCCCTCCATGTTCACCACAAAGAAGAACCCATCTAAGGCCTGGAGGAGAAAAACACAGACTATTAGTACTGTGAGCACAGATGCGCAGCTAACACCAATATTATCATATGAAGAGCATAAGCAGACATAAAGCACACATCCTTGCTCCATCTAAAAGCGTAACCATTCAATAGGGAAGATGTGATAACCAGCAGAAACCAAACAAAAAGCCGTCCAGAAAAGCTAGGAGCCCTTGTAGACTCTCCAAACAACATATCAAGTGAAGTCAAGGGGATTACGGCATGCGTCTGAATTCATGGCCTTAAGATTGATTGAGTGGTTTTTGAGCAACAACAGGCTGAATGTAATGATCTTAATTCAGGTAAACCATAATGAAGTAATTAGCTGCAAGAAAACAAGAAGATCTCATCAGTTGCAGATAGGAGGTTATTTTCACAGGCTTGCTCTCAAAGCGATACTGTCAGGCAGGCAGACAGGGGAAGTGGAGCAACTGTTTTCCCTTATTTTAAATGCAGATTACAGGCTACGGCTTTATTAGAGTGCATACTTGTGTCACATCTCCTGACGGGTGCACTGAAGGTGTCTTAAATAGGGATATGTTAATATATATACACACTACTGTGCAAAAGTCTTAGGCCACTAGTATTTTCACCAACAAAAAATGGTTTTAAGTCAGTTATTTCAATCTTTTGCTGTAATGAGTCAGTAGGAAATATGTAACCCTGGACCACAAAACCAGTCTTAAGTCGCTGGGGTATATTTGTAGCAATAGCCAAAAATACATTGTATGGGTCAAAATTATCGATTTTTCTTTTATGCCAAAAATCATTAGGATATTAAGCAAAAAGTCCATGTTCCATGAAGACATTTAGTAAATTTCCTACCATAAATATATTAAAACTTTATTTTTGATTAGTAATATGCATTGCTAAGAACTTCATTTGGACAACTTTAAAGGCGATTTTCTCAGTATTTTCATTTTTTTGCACCCTCAGATTCCAGATTTTCAAATAGTTGTATCTCTGCCAAATATTGTCCTATCCTAACAAACCATACATCAATGGAAAGCTTATTTATTCACCTTTCAGGTGATGTATAGATCTCAATTTTGAAAAAAATTACACTTATGACTGGTTTTGTGGTCCAGGGTCACATATCAGTTTACATTTATAAACATTTATTTTGCTATTAATTGGAATAATGCAGTGAGATTTTTGTATGCACAAGGAGTCTGACAGCAGCCAGTGCTCCACACAGAGATCTGATCTCACCATCATCCAGTCCGTCTGGGATTACATGAAGAAACCGAAAAGAGAGAGACTAAAACCTGAAGAACTGTGGCAACGTCTCCAAAACAATTGAAGAAACCTACCTGCAAAGATACCTGAAAAACTATACGCAAGTGTACCAAGGACAAAAGCTGTTTTAAATGTAAAGGGTGACCATACCAAATGTTGATTTGATTTAGTTAATAGAATTTAATTGTTAAATAAAATCTATTTGTGACATTATTTTTGAAAGCATCCTCACTTTACAGTATTTTTACACAAGTGCCTAAAACTTTGCACAGTATTGTAGCTTTGCAGAAAGGTTTCTTGAAGCGTCTTAGAGACGTTGCCACAGATCTTCTGGATTTAGTTCGTCTCAGTTTTTTTCTGTTTCTACATGCAATCCCAGACACATGTGTTACATATTTTATTGTATTATAACCATTATTAACATATATATATATATATATATATGTATATATAGTTAATAATTTAATAATTGTTAATTGTTAATATTAGATACAGCTCAAAAGTCTGGAGTCTGTAAGATTTTTTTGTTTTTGAAAGAAGTCTCCTGTGCTCACCAAGGCTGTATTTATTTGATCAAAAACACAGCAAAAACAGTAATACAGACAAATATGACAATTTAATAAAATTTAAAATGCTTTTTATTTTAATAAGAGTTTAAAATGTAATTTATTCCTGTGATGCAAAGCTGAATTTTCAGCAGCTATTACTCCTGTCTTTAGTGTCACACGATCCTTCACAAATCATTCTAATATGCTGATTTGCTGCTCAAAAAGTAGAGTTTTTAAAAAGAAATTAATAATATTGGACACTTCCACTCAAAGTTAAATAGTGAACGTTTTGTAATTATGTAATAGATTAAAAAATAGTTACATAATACAAACAATTTATCAGTAAAATCGATATATCAATCTACCTCTAATCCTCAGTCTTCAGTTACATACATTTCTAGTTATCGGAATCTGCGGTGAAAGTGTCCATGCAATCTTTAATGTGTTCATTTTGTATGAAGATTAACTTTCTTGCCTGCTTGTGTCGGGAATAAACGAGCTCTTCTGAATCTCAGCGCTTCATAGCGTGTGACAGAAATGATATTGACGAGTCTTAATTGAAAGAACACAGCCTTAAGTCAAGCATTACCTATCAAGACGGTGTCAATTAGGCCTCTGAATGCAGTCGGGCCCCTGAGGGCCTATAGCGATCGCTATAAAAGCTGCTGTTTGCTTTAGAATGTGGAGCAGCAGCTCGGAAATCATTCTTTAATCTGCGGCGGAGCGTAATAAGCTCTAAATCTTTTTATCAGCAAAACAAACACAGCGCCTCTTCCTAACGGAGAGAATTATTTCACAAACACTCAGGCGTGAAAAAAAATAAAACACTCAAGAGAAGCTAAGAACAAACATACTCCAGAGAGCAGATAAAGCGAGGGATGGAAAAGGAGAGAGGGAGTGAGCGAAAAAAAGACAAGCCCCTGTTTGTGCACTGCTCTAGATGTGGCCATCTGGTGGGCACATTCAGCAAACATCGCAGAGTAAACACGGAGGAATGCCAAATCCACCTTTATTTAGCCAAAATTATGCAACTCTGTAAAATATGCTGATGGACGTGTATTGCAACATGAATGGAGCTGGGTGGCCCGGCCCGGCCTCACTGTCCCGCTGTGAGAGGTTGCATAACTTCCTATACAAAGGAGAGACTGGGTCCAAACTCATTGCGAGGTGCGGACACTGAAAACAGACACGCACCCGGTGGCACGGCGAGCTTGGCCACAAATCCCCACACACACACTACTCCGAAGAACACAAAGCTGCTTTAGCGGATCCTATGGCTGCTCACACTTCAGCTTCCATCGCCAAACAATGGGGTTTTTGACTGGGGCAGGGGGCCGTGCAGAACTGCGAAAGCTTTACACAAGGCCTGTCTGTGTGCACGAGTGCGTGTGCTGAGTGTGCGTGCCTGGGAGGGGCTGTTATGGGTGTCGGGTGGAAAAGGCCAGTCGGGTGAGTCCCCCTCTCTCTGGCCTTTTGTCACAAGTGGTTTTTAATTAGGTGCATTATAGCGTGCGGGTGTGAATTGTCCCTTCCTACGGCCGTTTCTAACAGATGGGAGATCAAGCGCACAAGCACGCAGGCTATATTTGGCATCCGCTTCGTGTTGATTCGGTGACGGAGGACCTCGGAGGCTATAAATACCCCAAAGAGGAGAGGGTGTGAGAGAAAGATGGAGCGGCTGGATGGGTGGATTCATTCAGTGCTGGGCGTCATGCCTGCTCGACTGACTGACGGAAGTTATTCGTTTGCACTGGAAAGAGTTGAACTGTTATTTAAAGGGATAGTTCACCCAAAAATAAATATGTATTTAAAAAAAAACCTTTCTCACCGTCAAGCATTAGCAAACACAACTGGAAAAATAATGACTGGACTGTGATGCCTTTGGCTGGAAAAACAGCAGTTATGCCCCAAAATCACGCAACTGGTTGAGCCAACACTGCATAATATGACAAGTTTGCACACAATGAATGAAAAACTTCTAGCATGGCATATCAGAGCATATCTGATGTTTGATGCAGAGTTATATAAAAATAGATTTGAATGTTTTAATGTATTTGAACTGTTTCAACATTTATTCAGTTTCAGCAGTGTTAGTGTTAACCGTTAATTAGATCTACAACTAAAAAAAATATATATATAAAACAGATCTGAGCAATAAATCAGAACAGAGCAGTAAATCTTGCAGTGAGAACATAGCCATAGAGACACATCATTATACTTGAGCATGTTTTTCATGCCAAAAATGACATGCATCTTCTCAACTGTCAGCTCATGAGCTCTATATTCAGCAACACGATGGAGGAATTTGGAGATATAAACATCAAATGGCAGCCAAATTCTTAACACAACTCTCTTTTTTATAACGGATACAAAAAGGCATTCACTATCACTCTGTGGCCCATACATGGTTCACGCTTGGCTCTTCTTCGTGCATGTTCAGTAGAGCCTGTGTAACCTAGTAAACACAGCACAACAGACCCACCTCCAGCATCATTGGTCCAAGGGCATCTTTGTCAATAACACTTTGGCCTGTTGACGACACATCAGCCTTCTGCACTTCATCCTCATTGGCTGCAGCAGCTTTTTCTGCAGAGGGAGAGAGAGACAGACAAAGACAGAGAAGAAATGAGATACGAGTCCATTACAGAACATCAACACCACTGTCAAGAATAATTTTGCTTTTTTTATGTTAAAACCAAAGAGTAAATAAGCTGTACATCATTTTTTTGTCATGTGATCCTATATTGGGAAAGGGGCGATCATATATAGCTGTTTGTGATTAAGATGCACGAGAGATTTTTTTAAATTTTTTTAATGCTAAAAAGCATTTTGCATGTTAAAATAAATTTTCCACTTCGCAGGAAAAATTACATTTTGTGTCAAAACAACTCTAAAATATTATTCATGTTGGTGAATTGCCAGTGTATAAAATCAAGTAAATTATTTGGCTAAAGATTTGCCATGAATTATTAAATGAAAATTTTTTCCCAAAATGACTCAACCCATAATGTTGAGTTTTATGCAGGAAACACTGTTACATAAGTCTCAGAATACACTGGGAAGCGCAAAAGCAAGAAAATGGGGGGAAATCTTCCCAGAATGTCTTTAAACCCATTTCCTGCTGGTTTTTGGACATCTTTACAAATATGTGAATGATGTGCAGTAAAATTACTCTTTGGAATTCAACAGTACATTATCAAAGGTTTTTTCCCTCTCATTTATGTTCATATTTTTATTTGAAATACATTGCACATACATTGCTCAAATTGCTTCTCCAATGATTCAACTAACCCCTTGCTCACCGTTTTTTGAAAGGTCATATTTCTTTTGCCTTTAGTTATAGACACTTTCTTCTCATTTGAGTTGATAGCAAACATCCTGGAATATAATTAGGCACATTAATTTTACCTCATTCTCCTTTCTCCTTGAATAAAGGACAAGTTAAGCAAAAATTGGCACTGCTTACCCGCTCTCCCCTTCTAAGTGAATACGGTTAATTTGGTCAGAAACTCAGTTCTCGGTTGGAAACATCAACATTTCCATAAAAGAACCTAAAACCCAACATTAGATCCTGCAGAGTTTAAGTGTTTAATTTTCAAATTACATTAAAGACACTTCATGTGGTCCTGCTAGTTTGAGCATATTAGCATTTCTTGAAAGGGCAGTTCTCTCCCTCTCTGCTCACTAAAGCGTTTAATTTCATACTGCACTCACGCACCTTTTTAAACCCCTTTCTCACTCTTTCATACTGCCAAGCACTTGTTGAGACATGTTGTTATGGCATACATCCGGACCTTAGCAACGCGTGAGACAGAAGCTGTCAGGCTAAATGGGTGCATGTGAAGCCGCACATAACAGCCATGCAGCCAACAGCCCGGACATGAATGGAACGGTCAACACACACATGCGCTCACACACCGACGCCAAACAAACCATTATATAAAGAATGGAGAACATCACTGTCTCCAACAAAGTGACATGATTTGTAAACAACATCGCCTGCAAAGCAAAAGCACTCATAATGGAGCTAAATCTAGAAGGAAAACTGGTCTCTGAAAAATCTCTGAAAGAACACGTTCACAAATAATAATAATAATAATAATAATAATAATAATAATAATAATTTATGCAATATTATTATTTTACTATTTTTAGGGTAAAATATTTTTTGCAATGTTTTAATTACTAAATTATGCTAAAAATGAAAGTAAACTGTTTTCATGACAAGCACAAATTATTTTTGTATTGTTATTGTAAAAAAATAACATTTGTTTCATTGTTATTTTAATTATTAAATCAAGTCACTACATAAAGAAAAAATCTTAAATATTGTAATTATTATATTAATTTGCTCTTTTTGGGGTGATGATTGACCCAGAGATGAAAATAATGTGGGGAAAGTGGCTAAACTCTAAATTACACTATTTATGAAGGATGTGAGATGTAATAAAGCATTTTCTGAAGTGTGTGCCTTAGATAAAAACATTACTGGTGTGCTTTTTGAGACAAAACAAAGGCACTGATATAAACAGCTCAGACTTACATTTTAGTCTAGGACTAGGCTTAAGCCTTGTCTGTGAAACAAAATATGACAAAAACCACAAATCAATGAAACTTCAACCAAAATGAAGCTGAAATAAGTGAATATAAAAATAAAAGCAAATTCAAAACAATGTATTAGCATATAAACAATACTAAAATAACACTAACAATTTCTGCCATTAGTAACATCCTTAATCCCACAATTCCCTAGACCAAACTAACTTCCTGTCTGTTCCCAACCATTAAAGAGAGTAGTCGGGATTGCAGTGGGCTCGCAGAGGACACGATAGAGAGGCAAACTGTGCTGGCATGATGGGTAGCCATATGGCAAAGAGAGAGGGCCATCCATCAGCCTCCCCCTCAGACCGTTCTGGGATGCTCCAAACGCTGCTCTTCTCGTATATGTGCGTGTGTGTGTGTGTGTGGGTCTGGGAGACATACGCATGCGTACACTCCTGATGATGAGTGGATGTGAGCGTGTTTTGTGTCAGCAGGTCTTTGCGGTGCCCAGCAGGGAATGGTAAACCAGCACAGCTGCACCAGTGGTCCGGTGATAACTCATTCCCTCTCTCATTTCAAACTCGGCTCTAAAACGGTTTCCTTTCCATCAGCCAATCCCCATCAAACAGAAAGAAAAGGCTGTGTTATCTCCAGAAAGGATGTGAATCAGGCCATATCATTTACTTCAACAGCAAATGGAGTTTCTTGAAGCCTTTAGGATCTGCCCTATCAGTCACAATTCAAAACCCCGCCCATGACTCTGCTCTCAACCAATCAGTGCACAGCCTGATCATAGATACTAGGTCATGACTCTCCACGGGAGAATTCCATATCTCGTCATCTACTGGGTGTTGTTCAGTCTCTAAATTTATAAGCGCTGACTCACTAATGAATAAATTAAACATGTAATTAAACATAATCCAGTTTTCAAACTCCAGTTTGGGGTTTAAATGTGTAGCAGATGAACTACAGACTAAAAACACCCTTTACAGATAAATGTCCAACATATTGTGTTTTCTATGCAAAGAGTAAGGAAACTGCTCACTGCTGCAATTTATTAGTCATGCTTGCTAGCATAGCTAGCATAATAGCATCACTATTATTATTGCTCATACTTATATTGCACCATTTGTACTGTGAATTATACCTCAAATCACAATTTACTGAGGAAAGGTGCGCTAATATTTTGCTAGGCAATTGGATTTTCGATATTCACCTGATGGATAATATAATATTCTCACACTGAAGGAAGGATCCGAGTCATATCTATGGAAAGGAATCTAGAGATTTGGAGGTGGACTCTTAGGAATCTGAGCAACCACCCACAGCACCCTAGCAACCGCGTAGTAATGCGGTTACTCATAGCACTTTAGCAACACCCTGGCAATAATCACTACACTTTTTCAAAATGTAAACACTGTTTTAAAGAATTATTTTTTTTTGTGGAACCCAAAGGAGATTTTAGGTAGACTGACAGTTTAGTTGACCATTTACTTTCACTGTGTGGAAAAAATTTGCTGTTGTTCAGCGAATTTTCGCAATCGGAATCCTGTCATTTCAGTAGGAATCCACATAATCTGGAAATTTGCATGAGCGTGACAATTTTTCCCCACAGAGATTTAACATGGATTCAAGTTGGTCTCTACACTACCGACAACGGGCAATTTTTGCCTGCGAGATTTCACAAAATTCCAATAACGTGAGCACATTTTGAGGATGTCAATTCCTAATATTTTACCTAACATCTCAATTTGTGTAAGAAAAAGTCACACAGGTTTGGAGTTAGGAAAATGAAGGTAACATTTTTTGGTGAACTATCCCTTTAAATGCTAGCATTCATCATCAGTTTAACAAGCAGTAAACAATAATGACTTAAATTACACATAAGGGAATATTTTTCCCAGCACACACTAAAATCCCTAAACTACCTCAATGACAGTGACTTTTTAAATGTTTCATATTTAACAAAAAACATTTGGTGAGGAACAGAACTGTGAGCCTTTAAAACGATTTTTAGCAGAAAGCAGCTTCTGCTTTAAAGGGCTTCCTGTGAGTGACCAATAATGTTGTGCTTCCTTTACAAGGAAAGCTGACTGCTGCGCTCTATACTTGAGGCCTTGTTTACAGGCAAAACAGGCCCATTTGTGTCTTTGGAGGTAGTTTGAGACTGTACAAGCACAGTTAGAGCAGTGTGTGAAGCTGTGGCCGTGTGGCATCGAGCGTAGCGGAGGGGAGGTGAAGGAGGGGTAAGGGACGACGCAGCAGATGGCGACCATCGCTCCGTTAGCTTTGCATCACATTGCTCAGGATTACATAACCCAGAGCTCAGTACATCACAAATAATCTCCATCACAGCCCAGTCTGAATCAATGCAGACACACACACGTCAAAACAGCACCAAGTCTCAACGGTTGAAAACAACACAGATGTTAATTTGAGCAGAAAAACACTGCAGGAGTAAGCCAATCTTATGATTCATTTAAATCTGTATCAGTCTATATTAATGATTGTGCCATAATGAAAATTTCCAAGAAGTTTATTCAAGAAATTTCTCATCGCAGGAAGAGCAAGGATGAGATATATGATATCCATCAATAGGGGAGGGACTCTGAGGTTCAGTTAAGCTTCTTCTCAGAAGTTACGATAAAATTGATCCCCATAACTTTTCAAGTAACTAAAATCATAACATTTTAACAAGCACTGCACCTGGATCCAAAACCTGCGCGTAATAATTTTGGCAACAAAGACACACAAATTAATTCTGAATCAAACATCCCTGATAACTCGAGACAACTTTAAAATAAAACACATATGTAGAAAAGTAATGAAGTAATGAAGCTGTGACTTCTAATTAAATCTTGAGTTTGGTTTCTGTATTTTTTCTTAATGCAGTGAGAAATGAAAGCCACATAGCACGTGTTTCACATCAGTGCATGTTTGCAGTTAGCATGATGTTAATCCACGTAGGCTCCTGCTTAAAGCCAATCTGGAATCGATGGCTGATTTGACAAAGTTCTTTCTCAGGATCTCTAGACAGGCCATATATTTTGCTAAACAACCTGAAAAAGCCTACATGTGTCTTGTGTTAGCTACTAATAATTTCTAGTCTGACTATGCAAATGCTCAGTGAATGTAACACTATGTGCAGGTTGTTTTCAAGCCTGAGAGTTAATACGTAGGGAGCTTTTTTTGTATTTTAATTGAAGATTTATAGGTAAGACAGGTAATAATGTAAGTTCAAAGAAGAATTCATTGGTTTTCTTACCTTGCTCTTTAATTTGACGAATCTGTTTGACGGTCTCCTTTAGGATTGCACATTTGTCAGGCTTGACATTGAAGTTGTCGATATCATTGAAGTTTGCGAAAATCAGCTCTGCGAGCTCTTCTATGTATTTATTTTCATGTTCCCGGTTACGTTTCTCAGTGCTTCGTTTGGGACTGTGAAGAGAAACAAAAAATGATTAAGACTAAAACGCAAGAATAAAACTTGTCAGTCAGACCCAGTACATGCTTTATGTGTACTGCTTAAGTGAAAAATATCATGGCCTCCTCAGTTTGTTAGTTTCAGCTTGTACTTATCTATTATTTTGGCAAAGATGCAGAGAAAAAGAAAAAATTTAATAAGCATATTTTTCTTTTAGGATATACCATCGCAACATTAGCATTTTTGTAACAAATTTGCAACTAACAATAACTGAGAAAACAACTTCATTGAAGTTGTCGATATCATTGAAGTTTGCGAAAATCAGCTCTGCGAGCTCTTCTATGTATTTATTTTCATGTTCCCGGTTACGTTTCTCAGTGCTTCGTTTGGGACTGTGAAGAGAAACAAAAAATGATTAAGACTAAAACGCAAGAATAAAACTTGTCAGTCAGACCCAGTACATGCTTTATGTGTACTGCTTAAGTGAAAAATATCATGGCCTCCTCAGTTTGTTAGTTTCAGCTTGTACTTATCTATTATTTTGGCAAAGATGCAGAGAAAAAGAAAAAAATTAATAAGCATATTTTTCTTTTAGGATATACCATCGCAACATTTTTGTAACAAATTTGCAACTTTAACAATAACTGAGAAAACGAGTTTTTTTTTTTTTTTTACTTTTCTGCAAAAAAACTGTTACAGACATTTCGTTTCATTATTTGTTGAAAATTCAGGAGGGCTGCGCATTCTTTTATTCAGTCTATGATATTTTTAAATGTTGTACACATGCTTATGGGTGTCTTTGGACGATAAATTGCATTTAAGATGCCGTTTCAAGTTTGTCTATGTTAACAGTTTTCACACAACCCAATGACTAGTCAATTCTGATGATATGCAATTTTGCATATTCCTGAAACATGATGCTTTATGACATTAGGATCAAACAAATACCTAAAAAAATCTAAACAATCCTCAACAGCAAAAGCAATACACAGAAATAGACAAAACTTCCCAGAGCTTCTTCTGTGCAGCCCTAAACAGGCTGTATTTTCAATTTGCTGCTCTGCATCTTCAGCAGTTTGCACAGAAAATTTTGTCAATAAACAAGGCATGCATAGGCATGCTCCTTCCTATGAATGAATTATACAGACTGATGTTTCCTGACTCAGTGGAAAAGGGTTTTATATAGAAACATGTATTATCTAGGCTGAGCTCCACTGGTGGGAGGCCTGCTCAAGATTATTGCAGTTCAGCGGTTAATAGCGTAGACACTGAGAAATTCACTCTGCTATACATACAAACCGCAGTTTCAGAGTTCACCGTAACCTGCTGTTCATTTGTCTACTGGTTTGCGTGCCGTGTCTAGGTGAAGTACCTTGGACCCAGGAGGTCTGAAGGGCATTCCTTGCGCTTTTGAGCCTCTGACCTGGCAGGGTCCGACGAGTTTTCCCCGACAGCACTCATCCTCAATGCATATCACCTATTGGGGACAATGTTAACATAAGAGATTCAGAAAATGCTCAAAAGACACTTCATCTGTAGGCAGGCTTGACAAACGAACACACTTATATTTATATTTAGGCTTCATTGCAGCATTTAAAGAGGTGGACCAATAAAAAAAAAAATGTCTAAACAGGTTAAACAACAACACACTGTGCCAACTATTTCTAATGCGTTTCGAGAAAGCCAGTAGATTTAGGTCTGCT
The DNA here is from genome assembly GCF_001515645.1 of Sinocyclocheilus grahami. Taxonomy (NCBI): domain Eukaryota; kingdom Metazoa; phylum Chordata; class Actinopteri; order Cypriniformes; family Cyprinidae; genus Sinocyclocheilus; species Sinocyclocheilus grahami. The sequence goes on along the minus strand of NW_015505392.1, from coordinate 396,076 downwards.
TAACAGTTCAAACACATGCAGTTAAACATCATAATGTCAAAAATTTGAGCACCTGGTGATTTGCAAACAAGCCAAACAGCTCTTCTGAGAGAGATTCATGTGGAATCTATCAGTCATCTATCAGGTGCTTGTGGTTGAAATGACTCTAAAAGGGATTTCTAAGGATTTTGGGGAATTTTTTATTTTTTTTTTAATTTGGGTTTGGCTGCGTGTGCCTGAAAACATCTTGGCAGCTTGCATTTCAAAAATCTCTAAAATAAATTCTTATCAATTAATACGGTCTTAAACGGCTCTTTACAAGGACTGAAAAATTTCATTACTAATTAGAGATAATTAAAAGCGAGAAGGCTTAGGAGTTGTGGTCAGAGGTCATATACTGAAGATGTGGGTTGATGCTGGAAGGCGTAAGGAGGTCTGTGAAAATGAAAATGAGAGAAAATGGAACGAAAAAGGGATTCAATTATATTGTGCGACAATGGGTGTCCCCTGAGAGCGAGCGAGAGAAAAGAGAGGTTAGAGCGATGAAAGGAAAGTGGAAGTAACACAAAAGTAAGAGAGATTGAGATTGGTGAGAAATAAAGAGAGAGTAAGGGGTCAGCGAGTGAGAGAACACAATGTGCCGTATACTGTACATCACAAAAAGACTGTTGAGCATGCAAATTTTCATTTAACAAGCCCCAACAAATACAGACACAAGCGGAGCCATTTATCTTTCCAACACGTACTACAATATGTAGTTTCACTTTCTATTCACTTTTGTGTGCCTTATAGAACCACCCTTGACATGAAAATTGGGAATTCTCTTGAGAGAGAGAAAACGAGTACATTTCCATCATCTAGTACTGTTGTTTTTTTGTTGTTTTTTTTTAGGTGGAAATTGCAAAACCCTTTTTTTCCCCAGGAGTCTGTCACGAATAAAAATATAAAAACAACAGCATTTATGTGAAATAGAAATCATTTATAGCATTACTAATGTCTTTGCTGTTAATTTTGATGATTTTAATGGATTCTTACTGAATAAAACTATTAATTTCTTACAAAATGAATATAATATACTATAATATTACAAGTTAGTCTAAATGTATGTATACAAAAAAAAAGTCGACCAAGCCTTTAGTCGAGTATTAGGGGGGAAGCTCTAGTATCATCAAACAAACGATCTGAAAGTAATAGTATTTATAAATCTAAATATCTGGACAACAGAGTTTTGCAGTGTGAAATGTGCTTTGACTGGAAACGACATCAGCGATGACCTATAGCCAATGAGAGAGCAAGATACAGGGCAAAGGAAATTTCAGAGGAACAGCGATCTGATGAAAATCATGTAGTGTATACCCAGCATTAGCCAATGCTAAAATAGAAAACTATATAGAGTATCAATGCACCAAGTATCATGGTATGGATAATCATACAATTTCGCTGGTATTGGCATAAAATATGCAGAAATGCATTTCCTACACTCTCAAACCATAGGAAACACTCAAGCGTCCAGCTGTCAGGTGCACAGTTTTTCTTCATACCAAGACAACAGAGCCACTTCAACCTCTACAGCCTTACTATATATAACTAGTTCTCTGTCATGTGACACATAACTCAATCAATTGTTAATAGCAGCTTCTCAGAGGCAGCAGGGGACTTTCACGCAGTAAGGGAGGTGTTTCGGACTGAAACCACGGACAATCACCATAATGAGAGGCGTCGAACATTAGACATGGTAGCTAGTGATTATAGAGGTGGCTTTGAAATGCCATCAGCTTTTCCTGCTAACTGACACAATCCGATTGGCTGGAGAGGATTTAACACAGATGGAGGGGACCAAAGTGCAAAAGATTAAGAATACCAAATATCTGATACAATAGAGGCAGCGCCAAGCAGCTTTGTGATAGATGTACGAAATCAAAGTTTGCAAGTATGGTGGTAAAACAAATTCTTTAATTAGCGGTTCTCAACCAGTTTTGAAACTAGTCTGCACTACCAGTATTACAGAGCACTGATTCAATTAAAAGACATGACGACACAGCAATACTGACAAGAAATAAAAATAAATAAATAAATAAAACTAAACTAAAATTAAGATTGACAATAAAATGAAATTAAACCAAAACAAAACAAAAACCAAAAAGTAAACAGAATAAAATAACACAAACAAAACAAAATTAAACTAACAAAAACAAATTAAAACAAACACACTAAACCCAAAACAAAACAAAAAAGTGGCAACACTAGATTGAACTTACAGCCTTTAACTTCAACAACAAAACAACTGTCAAAAAACTAAACTGCAATAAAAATAAATAATATAAGACTAAACAATAAACAAAAACTAAAAGAAACAAAAATAAAATCAAACAAAATTAAATGAAATAAAAAATAATCTAAAACAATTTAAAATGGAACATAAGCAAACTACAAATAAATAAATAAAACAAAAACAAAAGTGACAACACTAGACTGGACTTGCGACCTTTGATGTCAACAACAAAATATTTTATAGTATTTTATCTCTTATATGTTTACATCTAAATTGATTTAGCAGTCCTGATTGTACAAAGTTACATGGTTAGTTGCATTTGTCCTGTTGTTTGGGATCAGAACTGACCAGCAAGCCATTTCTGGGCAGTGAACCACTAGTTGAGAACCACCATCATAAATCACACTCAGAAACACCTTTTAATACAGTGCCGATAACGATCGCTCTCGGATCTTTGCAGATACTCTAATATGTTTCTATTATCAGGAATTGCTACACTAGTGTTCAACTGCTATATCTGAATGGAGTTTTTACAGAGATGCCAAATGCCGTCAGGCTAGGAGGACACCGTAATGAAACCACAGGCTCGAAGTGACTGATAAGATCTCTACTGAGTGGGCATGCTTGAAAAGGAAAGAGACACTTTCTTCCTTTTCTTTTCCTCCCTCAAGTTAGAAGCAATTACGTTTCCTTAATGGGTTGTTGATGAAATTCTCTTCGATAATGTAAGTGAAAATAATGTAAAACAGAGTTAATGTATGGTACTCTGTACACTGGTGCCAGTGTACAGAGTTTTGACAGGTTTACAGTTAGCAGATGTCCCGCAAGCTGCGTGCATCACCCACATACGCTCAAGAATGAGTCAGAGATGTTCATGTCCCCTAAGGCAGGGGGAGACAGTCAGAGGTGTCTGATATCCAGATACCCCCACACAGAACTCCATGATGACTAGTGGTATGGTGACCGGCTTGTGTTAAAACTCCCGGTGAGAGACATGTGTCTAATAAACCTCACTGCTTTAAATATATGCATGCACAGAAATACGTGGAATCTGCTGAGAAATCTAGCACTAGTATTACACATAATAATACATAATAAAAATCATGGGTCTCCTGATATTATAATTCTGACCATCATTGATAAGACAATACATTTTTTCATGTTATGACTGATAATTGATAAAAGGCAGATTCAAATTGTATACTATTTGCCATAAATTAAAAATAAAATCATTTTAAATTATATAAGCGAATTGAGAGACAATTTATTAAACACAACATTTTAATACACAGCATGGAAAATAAATATTCATTTTGAGATTTATTATATTATTAGTGTTTTCAAGATTAAGTGAGAATAATCTAATGTAAAAATGGAGGAAATTAACATTAAAAATAAATATATAAATAAATGTCCAATATCAACTGATGCAAAAAAAACAAACAATTACATGTAATATCAATCTGCCAAACAGCCATCTATCTTTCAGTTAGTTGCCAAGGCAATATTTTAAATGTTTGTTTATGCTACTACGAGCTACGTTAAACAAAGTTATTCATCTAATATATATTTTATTTCAGTTGTTATTTTTAACTAAATCTAAAACTAAAACAACACTTAGATCAATATATTGTGCAACCCTAAAATAAAATTAAAGGTTAAAGGTCAAGCAAAGTTCTTGCGCTGCTTTTGAAGTTATGAAGTAAACCGGATTGATACTAGTTAGTAATAAGCTTCTAAAATGAGCACATCGCTTTCCTATGTAATCTTAAATAGTGAAAATATAAGTATTCTGTCTAGCTAACTCCTCAACCACTAATGCTACATACTACATACACTGTAGAAGCAGCAAAGAGTAATCAATCAACGGTCCAATCAAAAACGCATCTGTTACTGTTCAAACATGGGTCAAATCATAAAACTTGGCTTGTTTAATATTAATGAATGACTCATAAAGGCGGGCCACAATCAGCTACTTTAACCTAGTTAAGTTTTGCTAATTAGAGCCACACAAACAGTTCAACATGAATGTAGCATGACCAGCTTCTGGAAGCCCCTGCGCTTTAAGCAGGTCACAGCTGGTGCAGTGAACAGGGCATAGCCCACAACAGGGCCGGGGAGGCACTGATATGGATCATTAATTATTTACAGCAGTAGGGAAGGAGAGGGCCAGTCAGCCAGGCAGACTCTGAACAGCCTGCTGCTGTTCCATGCTCAACATGAGCCGTGTCAGACCTCCACTAATCAACAGCACTGCGGAGGCAGTGAGAGATAATGAGGAACACTGACACATTTCTCAATCATTCACTCCCATTAGCAGCTATAGAGTATGTTAAAGATGCAGATGATAAGTGTTAGTGGATGACCAATCAGAGGCATTTACTGGTGGGCGGAACTGTGGGGCGGTTCTAAACTCATGCCCCGCCCCCACCCCATCTCCATGCTATGTAATAGACCTTAGTAGAGTAGATGGCCTAGTTAATTTGATGTGAACGGAAATTAGGCTATCAATTATCCAGCCAATTAAACATTAAAAATACATCTTTCTGTTCACTGGAAATTTGTGGGAAGACATTTTTTAGTGGTTTCTCAGCTGAACGATTGACAACAAGGTGCATCACTGATATATAAGAATGTCCAGGATAAACAAAAAGAGTTAAATCTACTTTGAAACACATGTGCCAAATTCTTAGAAATGTGCTCTTTGGATTCATGTTGATTTAAAAAAAAAAAAGAAAAAAAAAAAGTGGTGTAAAGATAAAAATATCATATTATATTTTCCTGGAATTCATTATTTTTTTAAAAAGTTTTAAAATATATCAATATCAAAATAGTTCAAGAAGTATTTGCAAATATGATACATTAATTAAAGGAACACTCCACTATTTTTGAAAATAGGCTCATTTTCCAACTCCCCTAGAGTTAAACAGTTGAGTTTTACCGTTTTCGAATCCATTCAGCCGATCTCCGGGTCTGGCGGTAGCACTTTTAGCTTAGCTTAGCATAGATCACTGAATCTGATTAGATCGTTAGCATCTCGCTCAAAAATGACCAAAGAGTTTCTATATTTTTCCTATTTAAAACTTGACTCTTCTGTAGTTACATCGTGTACTATGCTCTCATTCCGGCATAATAATCAAGAGACTTTGCTGCCGTACCATGGGTGCAGCAGACGCAATGATATTACGCAGCGCCTGAAAATAGGCTAACTTCCATCGACATAACCAACGTGACCACCTGCTTGCACAGGGAGCATGCTGGGGACTATTTTCAGACACTATATTTAGATTAATATCATTGCGCCTGCTGCACCCATGGTACGGCAGCAAAGTTCCTTGATTATTACGCTGGAATGAGAGCATAGGTCCTAGCCAAAATATGAAAAAATATAGAAACTCTTTGGTCATTTTTGAGCGAGATGCTAACAGTCTAATCAGATTCAATGATCTATGCTAAGCTACAGCTAAAAGTGCTACCGCCAGACCCGGAGATTGGCTGAATGGTTTTGAAAATGTAAAACTCAACTGTTTAACTCTAGAGGGAGTTGGAAATGCGGTTTAGAACTCTCTTGTTGGCTTGGTTTGGATAATTTTGTATAGATAAGCCAAATCTTGTCCTTAGAGTAGACATTTAGAGTAGATGGTTTGGGGATAGTTCATCCAAACATGAAAATTTACTCCCACTCATGTTCAAATTCCATGTGAATAAAATATGGTAAATGCAACAGTACTTGCTTGAAACACAAGAACAAACCTCATCGGTTGTCGTGCGTCAATCAAGCACGTTTGAGCTTTTGTTTACTGTAATTTATGTGCACTGTGTATGTCCACTGATCAATGTTTTTGTCAATGAAGCCTAGATTAAATCTGATCTGTTCATCATTTGTCTCTTGAAAAGACTTGGATTAAAGCACTTTATTCATATGGATTTATTTTGCTTTACCATAGTTTGACTACCCAAAAATGCTATATATATATATATATATATATATATATATATATAGCATTTTTGGGTAGTCAAACTATGGTAAAGCAAAATAAATCCATATGAATAAAGTGCTTTAATCCAAGTCTTTTCAAGAGACAAATGATGAACAGATCAGATTTAATCTAGGCTTCATTGACAAAAACATTGATCAGTGGACATACACAGTGCACATAAATTACAGTAAACAAAAGCTCAAACGTGCTTGATTGACGCACGACAACCGATGAGGTTTGTTCTTGTGTTTCAAGCAAGTACTGTTGCATTTACCATATTTTATTCACATGGAATTTGAACATGAGTGGGAGTAAATTTTCATGTTTGGATGAACTATCCCCAAACCATCTACTCTAAATGTCTACTCTAAGGACAAGATTTGGCTTATCTATACAAAATTATCCAAACCAAGCCAACAAGAGAGTTCTAAACCGCATTATTTTCTATGCATTGTCTAATCTTGACAGATTGGAAGTATTTTATTGAAAATATAACATCCAGTACAGCATCTCAATTGTGCTCCGACTCCTCTTTTTCAAGTACTACATTCTCTTGAGGAAAGACAGAGACCTCCATCTATTTACCCCGTCTACCGTTTCTTGCCATAAACAGATGTGCCAGCCTGCTACACTCAACAAAGGAGGAGGAAAAGAGAATGAGGCAGTGCAGGGAACTTCCACTCTCCAGCATCCAGAGCGCTGACAGCCTCCTGTTCTCTCCTCCAGTGATATCATTTAAAGTCTGCAGGGATGACTCCCTACTGGAAAGCTTTGCTGCCATCAACACAACTGAGAAGAGACTCTCTATCTGGGACAATTGGAGGGTTATAGGGAGTTGTGTTTGTTTATGATTCAACAGAACTAAAAATACCATGTTTGATCACCGACACCAACTGAACATCTGAAGACTTGTGTTCGGTAGGGTTTGCTCATCCAAACAGAAAAGAATCGCAGTCGATCTCTTCAGTCCCTGAAGGCAACAACAACGGGGATAAAAGTTAAACTGCAGCACCAGCATGTGTTGTCTTTCCGGTTCTGACAACCAGCTTCTCAACCTGGCTTCTAAACTACCGTGACTTTATCAAAAGTGCTGTGTGGTTCAGCTAGCTTCACCAGCAAAATTTTCAATGGCTACGCTAGGTTATCAGTTAGACTAGCACCAAAACAGCACTAACCTGCATTAACTAGCTGTTTTTTTTGGTTGTCACTTTATGGTTAAAAAAATGTTTTATGGTTAACCATAAAATATTATATATATATATATATATATATATTTAATGTATTTCATGTTAGTTTCTCAACTAACTTCTGAAGGTATTTCCATTTACATTCATGCATTTGGCAGACACTTTTATCCGAAGAAACATACTCTGTGCTGAAGGCATACATTTTTATCAGTTCATGCATGTTAATTGCAATGGGAACCGAACCCATGATCTTGCCGTTGCGAAAAATAATTTCAATACTCTTTATAATTTTTATACTTTGTGGAAAAAAAAGGTTACAAATAGTTGCTATATACAGTTTTTAAAAACATATGTTCTCATGTTTATTTTTTTGTAATATGTGAGAGGTATTAATATTAAAAGTTTACTCTTTAAAAAAAACTATTCTTTCATAGTGAATTGCATTAAATCCAGTTAAGGGTCACCATAAAAACAAACGTGCCCAGAATTTGAACGTCATAAAATTTGAAAGACAACATTTTAAAGTTGAAACTCACTTTACTAATAAACCAAATTTCATTTAACACTGAAGATGATCACATTTTTAAAAATATTTTTAAAGGAAAGGTGACACGTTTTATGCTTTGAAAAGTAGCTTAAGGTAAATACATCCAAATTTGACTTCTGCTAAGCAGTAGAAAAACTGTTTTAAGTTTATTTCACACAATTTATGATATATATATATATATATATATATATATTACACATTCATAATGCTAAACAGCTTAAACCATTGACAGACATTTTGAGTTTAAACCTGGGTATTATGCCAACAATGCTAACAGTCTGTCAAAGCTGTGCTGAAACAATGTCTATAGCTGTAATACAACATAATATAAATATATATATAAAACTTTAGATGAACACAGCACAGCCTAAAAATGATTGGCTATATTGACAAAGAAAAGAAAAAAAGACCTTAAAACTGGGTCATGGCAATTCACTGTATGTGACGCACGAAATAGGCATGCTGGACAACAGGTGTGATGGCAAACAATGCTAATATTATTTTGCACTTACTAAAAAGGAGTTCACAACCAGGCTAATTATCCTGCAGCCTAATTTGTTCCTGCAGACGCACACCCAAAAACTGACACTTATCCCTCATGATCTTGTGTAAGTACAGGCATTCCTTGTTGGTGTAAACTTATCATTAGATGCACTGACATAACTACATCACAAGCCTCACAAAACATGACATGCCAAAACCTCCTAGTTACATATTTAATGGCTACTTGTTGGAGCCCGGAGTTCATGAGATCATCCAGTCATGCCTGGCTGGACCTGGTGTAGTCTTGTTGAAAATCAAATGATGGGACAATAATGGAAGCAAATGGTCAACATGGATTTATTCATAGAGCCTGAACTGTCCCAACAAAAAAATGCCCCAACATCAAATGCAGGGCTCTACAGTGTTAGCAGCTCTGAAATGTTTAATTGTAGTCTGAATCCCCACGATGTGAGAAGAATATAGGCAGCAGAAGCGGATGAATATGACTAAAGATTCATCAATGTTCTGTGTTTCTTTATTAGACAGTACATCAATAGTGGGGACAAACTGTTGGCAGAGGCTACGACAGCAGCAATTTTCCAAATAGTTTGCAAGGGGATTGGATCACATTAACCTGGACATTCTGTGGCTCCGCCAGGGCAACGATGAGTGTATATGGGTACACCTATACATATATTCTTGTATGTATCTTTGGGAAGTGGAGTAAACGTTTGGATTTACATCTCCACTAACCTAAGCAGAACTGCCTTTTACAAGCTAGGAAATATGTATAGACACCCACACATGTAATGACTCAAAAAAATCAGTTGACTTTGCCCCACTGATGAAGTTGTCAGAGAGCCCTTGGTGTGCAGTACACATCCGCTGATGGGTTGGATATCAGTGGAAGAGACAGTGCCTGCCTGACAGGAGACTGACAGTCTGGGTTCTTCAAAATGTGGAGACAACAATGCTGGAATTGAAAGGAAGACCCAAAAATCTCCAGACTTTACGGTTTTAGTACAGCGCTCCACAGATCATTAGTATGAATTGTTTGTGTTCAGATCTCAAGCTGTGATTCTCCAGCATATGTTTGAATTGAACTAAAGCTCTGAATTCAAAGAGACAAGCTTGAGATTTGATGGGGCAATGACAAAGAAGAGTGTCCAAGACAAGGGAAAGCAACAATCCTTTAAAAACATGTGCCAAGTACTTGTAAATGTAATGTTTGTATTCATGTTAATTTTGAGAAACAATTTCTCAACAAAAATTTAAATGCAAAGACTGAAAATGTTTTATGTGGTATAATCAAGTTAAAACCAATAACATATTTCCTTGCAGCTTGAATACATGCAAGTGCATTACACTTTAAAAAAAAGTTTTTAAATATATTTGTCAAAATAAAATTTATTTTTTAAATGTCATGAACTATTATTTTATAAATATCACTAAATTTTTGTGAGTTGCACCACATGGCATATCACAACCTAATTGCCATAATAGGATCCTTGTTATAAAAGGATCCAATTACGTGTCTTTTATTTGACAAAGTTTTTCAAATATCTAATGTTTCAATATATATATATAAACATAAAAAATATATTACAAATATAAAATTTATAAAAATGAAAATAAATATTAAAGGGGTGTTATGATGCGATTTCAATTTTTCCTTTCTCTTTGGAGTGTTACAAGCTCTTGGTGCATAAAGAAGATCTTTAAAGTTGCAAAGACTAAAGTCTCAAATCCAAAGAGATATTCTTTATAAAAGTTAAGAGTCAACCACGCCTACCTAAAACGGCTCGTTCTAACACGCCCCCACATGTCTACGTCACGATGTGGGAAGATTTGCATAACGCCGCCCAAATGTTCACGCAAAGAAAGAAGGCGTATCTTTTATTCTCGCAGCAGTATTGTTGTTGCTGCCGCCGCCATGTCGTGAAGGCGTTGTGTGCTTTGTTGTGAAAGCGAAACTACTTTGTTTGGCCTTCCAAAAGAGGACGATATCCGCTTCGTCATGCCTGGAGCTGATCCGTGCTGGTCGCTGAGGACTTCGCGCTGTTTCGCGCTGTCGAT
>NW_015505392.1:344951-385213 GCF_001515645.1 Sinocyclocheilus grahami | reverse complement strand
TGTTTCGTTGTGAAAGCGAAACTACTTTGTTTGGCCTTCCAAAAGAGGACACGACTAGAAATCAGTGGTTAATTTGTATTTACAACACTGTTACAGAACAGTTTAACCCAAATATTCAGATGTGTCCAGCGCATTTTATGGAGGACTGTTCTCCTGATCCTGGTAGAGTAGACTACAATGCCGGCTGTTCCAAATCACAGACTGTAAGTAAGTTTTTTTTATATTTAAAGAATTTGCCACTGACGATTCAAACGTGAGTTTTGAGCAGTGTAGAGTAGCGCTTGTTGTTTGTCATTTCTCCGATCACAAATGCAGACAAGGTTTTAGGTTACGCTCCAGCCGGACAGGGCATCATAATATGGTAAGGGGCGTAACATTTCCGTCACACGGTTGAGGTATTCGGTCAATCACAACGCACTGGATAGCTGGCCAATCAGAGCACACCTTGCTTTTCAGACCGATGAGCTTTGTAAAAATCGACACATTTCAGAAAGGCGGGGCATAGAGGAGAAACAATAATGTACAGTATGTGGAAAATAATGTGTTTTTTTAACCTTAAACCGCATAAACACGTTTCATTACACCAAATACACAAAATAATGTTCTTTTTAGCAACATCATATGACCCCTTTAATATATATAAAAAAACCATAAAATATTAAAATCACTATTTTATTCCAAAAAATAATAACACAAATGATAAGATAAAACTTCCAAATGACTTATGATTATGATATTTATTTGATACTATATCAGGACAGTTGTATCAACTAATAGCCCCTCCCACCCACACCCAAAATAAAATCTGTATACTAAACAAATATCCTTATATTGTTTATTAAATTCGTTCCAGAAGAAGTTTGTATATTAATCACAGAAGTTTTGACTAAAAGCCTTCTTCAATGTCAATAAAAAAAATAACATGGATTTTATTTCTGATTTTAATTCATCATAGAATAAGTGCATTCATTGTGTATTAAAGTTAAAGTACTTGCTAAACCATCAGCTTAAAATGCAGAAGATACACTATAGTCTTGAGCCTCCAGCTCCTACTGTGGGATGGATACTGTGGAAGGTTAACACGGCGCCTACCAAAAGACAGAGGGTTAAACTTGCCAAACAAAGCCCAACAGACATCTCAAGAGAGGAGCAGAGGAGGGAGACTCAATCCATCATTCTCCTGGAGTAGACAAAGAGGCAGCTTTCACCAAAGCTTCATGCGCCATCCCTGTAATCTTGTGGCTTGAAAAGCTCAGAGGGATCAAGACTGGTGACACACCCTGTGCTTGTAGGGCTCTCGGACATGGCAAGGGCACCACTTCTGCATCGGTCCAGGGGTCTTAGAAGGGTTTGTATAATGACTAGCCTTGAACAATGTCCTTGCTTGACCCTCCTATACAGACCGGAGTGCGATTCAAACTGAGGGGAATTGCATCATAATCATACATTAAAGCTCGCCATGTAAATCCAACCTTCGCGCTCATCTGATGGCACCGGGCCCAAATCCAGCTCAAAGGTGAAATTAGTTAAATATCTGGGTGTTTGGGGGGGGTGGAGGTACGCAAAGCCAAAATACACAAGAGTGTGTGGAGCTGTTGTGAGCAACCCACAGCTATTACCCAACATTACTGATTACAATGTGGAGAGATCCCTAAGGTCGATGGGGATCGTGGTTATGCCGAACAGATGGGCTTTTATTAGTAGCGAGTGTCTGAGGGAGATTTGCAGGAGATTCTGTGTTTACAGCTTCTTCAGCTGATGATAATGAGCCCGAAGACGAAACGTCAGCTAGCGAGAACGAGCAGAGACAGGAAGTGAAGGAAATGAAACCAATCAGTGCTGATGGAGAATATGTGAAAGACTTGAAAACAGTCTAGCAAGGAAATGTAAAAAAACAAGCGGCGGATGAGAAGGGGGGGTGGGGATGGCAACGAGTATATGACTGAGATAGTGAGAGAGAGGAAGAGAGGAGGAGGGGAGATTGACATTCTCTCCTGCCCAGAGCCGCAGGCCTGGTCTCCAGCCACTGTCCCAGATGGCTAGACTGAGAGAGGGGAAGAGAGATGTTCCTGCCACTCATAAGCTCTACAATTACTGAGAACGTAATGGTCTTAAAGTACCAGCATCAAGCAGGCCCAAAAAACCAACGTCCATTTACCAAAGCTGATCATATTCATGAATCTTTTAAACTGACAGCCACTTCAAGTTGCCACAGGGAGAGCGCTGTATAATAAACACATTAAGCGGCAAACGGCGGATCTGGAGCGGCTCGCGGGCACAGGACGCTCGTGGCTTGAATGGATTTCCCTTATCTGTCCATCAAAAGTGTACCGTTTGCTCTAGCACTGAGCCTGTCGGAACATTTCGAAATGATGGGTTAACTGTATTCCCATAACTGAAAATGTAACAGAGGGGGTTAAATCTCTGATGTGTATTGATGGGTTTTGGGTTACAAGAGGCACAGATGCAGTGAGAAAAATCAATAAACTTCTCTAGTGCATGCTAGGTGGGAGGGTCCACATTCTGCAGCTGACAAACCCGAGCTCGGAAGATTAGATCGCTGATGAGCTTAAATACCACCTCCGTGTTTGGTCGAAAAATTCTGAACTTGTGTCCCAGCCTCTCTGAATTACTTAAAAGAAAGAGTTTATGGAAGAAGGGTGTTGTAAACAGCTGCCTCACACTGATGTTCTAATACAACATCTTAACCTACACTAAATAATATTGAACATTAGTTGAGCAAGATGTGTTTGCCACATCCAGAAAGCTAACTGTAATTTTTAAAGGTTTCTGTAAACACAAATGTCAACCAGTTCAAACTAGTTCAGGAAAGTGTTAAGCTAATAGAGTGCTGCAGGGATGATTTTTGTAAGCCAACCTGGAAGTTAGCATCCCCCTGGATCCCTCAAAAAAAAAAAATGCTGTATGATTTCCATTGGCTTTTGGAATATTATAGAAAAGAGGCTCAATGACCAAAGGGTTTATGATTTTTACACGTTCATCAAGATAATCTTAACAAATAAACACAACTTTATGAATTTTATAGCCTAAATATAGTCGGCAGAAATAAAAAGCTGAAGTTATAAATGAACTACACCACAATTGCATGACTTCAACGTTATCATCACACAGAGCTGCTGGCAACTCTTTCAATCTTTATTTAAAATCGACAATTTGGAAAGTTCGAGTTCGAGTAGTTTGCACGAGCATGAGTAGAAACGCAACAAGGCTGTAAAATCAGACAAGTGAGTAGACGACTTTTCCTGTTCGGCGTCATGATATTTATTGCCCCTGACAAACATTGTAGTCCCATTTAGCCACTTTTTAGCAACTGCCTTTTCCAAGACATTGAATATTATGCCATAGAATAAATGTGAAAATATCTTGAGCTTGTGTAAACCACACACTTTATTTCAGGCAAATTTCACCGACAAAAACTCTAACTTGTTTTGGTGTTTTAGGACTCATTCCTGTATGACAAAACAAAACAATAAACGGACTAATTCTGATTAAAAAATATCCAATATCACTGCTAATGCATAATGCATAGGAAAACACTCTCAACTACATTTGGGCTCTAGCATTAGCATTAGAATTAACTGTCTACTGTTTGTTTTCTTTTTCAGGTCAACTGCTGTAATGATGTAGCGACAGTTTGAAAAGAATCTTGCAGAGCAAGTTAGATCTCATCAACATGGTTACAGCTAGTTACCTGAATAACAACACATCCCCTGATAGCACACGTACATCACGGAGTCAGCTATTTGACGTCTGAATTTACATCTGCAATACATATTTGTGGGATGTAACTACACTGCCTAGTCAATGTGCAAGTAATTTAAGTGCTGCACGGTTAACTGTTCAAGGCTTATTTATAAGTGACGGTGATTTCTAAATACAGAATAGGTTCCTTTAAGGGCTATAGATGTGTTGATGGTTAACTTGCATTAATATATATATATATATAGAGTGTCTTTGCAAGATATGGACAACGCTGAGGAGTTGACACCGCATGCAACACTCAGCATAACCTGACACATGGGCTGGAATGCACATAGAGAAAACAAGTCAGTCGAAGATCTTTCATGATTCTTACATAATCATCTGGATACTATGATTGTGCACTTGAAATTCCAATTACATATTTCCAGCCAAATTTTAAATCAAATTTCACATTTTATTTCTCTTTTTTGTTGCTGTAATGTGTTGTGTGAATCACAAAACCTGCTCAGAGCACATCTTGAGAAACGTGTACATTATAGACACTTCTGATGGGCCCTAATATGAACACATACAGTCTGCGGTGGTTTGTAATAAACTGTTTTACATAATGGCAAATATATGTGGCTGTTACACGTTCTCACACAAAGTTAATAGCACAAATATAGTGTATGCGGTTCATCACCTCCAGATGAGAAAATAACAAACATATTTTTAAAAAACTGTTAACCATCATACACTCATTCAAAGGACAGTTATGACAATATCATTCTCAGATTTTTAAAGTATTCAAAAAAGGCAATGAGCAAAATGGACCAAGAAATACATATTTTATTTTAATATTTCAAATCTTATTATTCTACTCATTTACAGTAGCCTTAATTTTACAGCAATAATTTTACTATATTCTTCCAAGTTCATTGTGAAAAAAGTTGCTTCCTGAAGAGTATGCGTATTAATCTCACAATATACTGTAAGTAACAAGAACAAAACAGACAATTAAACTGTTAATCTCGATTAACTGAAATGACAATTAACCGTCAGCTAAAATTTCACGCCCTGCTTGCTTGCATCAAAATTAAACACTTTGCTTTTGGTTTTTCTAAGGTGTACGCAATGGTCAGTTCATGGAGGAGGAGGAGAGAGAGCCGTGTGCAAACAGCTTATCCTCTCACTGTCATCTGTTCTTAATGACAGCTGACAAACTACTAATGCAAATCCCATCTGAGCAGCTACAGCTGCCCCACCCCCCAGCTTCCCTTGCCCTCCTCATACAGGAAAATCCAGCCCCAACAGCCCCTCCTACCCTGCTACATACACAACCAATGAAAATGCTTGAAAATTCCTCTGCTCACAGCGAGCGCTCTTCTTTTAAACCAAGACAATACCCTGCTCTTCAGTCACATGACAGTAGAGAGCAATGGTTCAAGCAGAGCAGGTGGCGACTGTGTCATCCACAAGCAGCCAAACACATGCTCACTTGCGGCTGCTATTCTGAGTGCCACTTACTGGAGTTGTACAATCAAACTAATGACTGAATCTATGAATGCATGCCAATAATAAATATATATAAATAAAAATAAATATTTAAATGTATAACATTATTAATTGTAAAAATATATTTAAAATTTTAAATTACCTTTTTAATACATTCGTATTAAATATTTGAATATCTAAAATATAAAAATATATAGAAATATATTTTATATATTCATAAATAATATTTACATGTGTTTTGAATACATATATAATATTGCATATAAATGTATTTATTTCTCATTTTTATTTATATATTATATAAAAATGCATAAATATAAATACATACATATATTTTGTTATATTATATTAGTAAATGTATAAACACAAACTGTTATTAATTATAAAAATATATTTAAAAATAAAATATATATGTATATATAATTTTGCATACGTATTTATCGAGTCTGAGCTTTTAAAAGTTAGAAACCATTGTTTTAGAGGAATAAAAGACAGAAGGAAAAATGGAAGTGATCAAGGATGCAAACAAGAGAGAAAACAAGGTTCCTTTTTTGCTGCTCAAACCAAATACAGGGAGGAAATGACGTCACGCCTCCCACACAAACCACACCAACTCACACTTTCAATTGTTTCGCAGTATATCACACAAGTGTTTTCTTCATCTTCTCACTATGTAGTTTCATAAACACACATTAGACCTTCAATGTCATGAATTAACCAACAATCTGATAGAGGAAAGTGTGAGAGAAAGTGACTGTGTGTTCATCACAGGTTGCTAAGCTCACCTTGGCTTCAGTCCAGACTCGGCCTCAGGGCATTTCCGCAGCAGTGGGACCAGTGGAAATCTTTGCGCATTATTCACTTCTCTCAGTCTGTGGAAGAGCAAAACCCTCCAGTCAAGATCTCATCCAAGGCTCAACACAAGCAATGCAATACAGTACACATCAAAACCTTATTAATATTGATTGATTTGCAGTTTGATGTGCAATTTTATTTAGGGCTGAACGAGTCATTGCATTTGCGTTAATATCGCGATATGAAAAAAAAGCAGCAGTGGGACCAGTGGAAATCTTTGCGCATTATTCACTTCTCTCAGTCTGTGGAAGAGCAAAACCCTCCAGTCAAGATCTCATCCAAGGCTCAACACAAGCAATGCAATACAGTACACGTCAAAACCTTATTAATATTGATTGATTTGCAGTTTGATGTGCAATTTTATTTAGGGCTGAACGAGTCATTGCATTTGCGTTAATATCGCGATATGAAAAAAAATGAGATTTTTCAATCGCAGAGGCTGTGATTACACTCAGTCACGTGACATGCGAGAGTAAAGAGGTGTGTTCGACTTGAAGATCGATCGGTGTATGACATCAAATACGGCGAGAGAAAGCATGGAGACGTCTGCGCTCTCTTATAGCTCTCGCAGTACTTTGATGACACACACCAATCGGTCTAAGCAGCGCTGCTTCAAGTCGAGCGCAGGCCATCAGCAGAAAAAGAAAAGAAATAAAACAGTAAACAGCCAAAGGACATAACTTAGAATGGGAGATGGATCGGTTTGTGAAAGGGAAGAGAAAAGCCATAGTCGCAGACCCAGGCAGGTGCTGGTCATTCAAAAGCTAAATGCAGAAAATATGATGAGGCATATCTTGCTCTCGGCTTCACTCACCGTGTCTATACCGGACGCTACAGATGTCGTGTCGCGCCGCAACAGCTCTACACTGGACGCGACAAAGCGACCGTTGCAAATCATTTTAACTTTGTGTCAGTACGTCATAAATAGAACACGGCATAAGTTTAATGTTGGGTTTTGTCGCGCCGCATCTAGTGTAGACAGCGTCACTGATTATAACGGTTCTACTGTATTTTACCGCTCGCGTCCGGTGTAGACATGTTGTTGGTGAGGAGGAAAGCCTGTGTGTATCCTTAGCGGACAGCATGAAACCCACAAAAAAATGAATAAATAACAGAGAGAGAATAATAATAACGGTTACTCTCATATGCTATTTTTCAATGTTTCAAGTGATGCATGTGTTTTTTTCCCTGTAGGTTTTTTTTAATTAAAAAAGCATTAATTTTTCATGTTTAGTGAAATTATTTGGTAGTCTTGAGGTGAGATTTTTTTTTAATAGGTTTAAAGGGGGGCGCGACCAAAAAAAGTTTGAGAACCACTGGTCTAAAGTTAACAGACAGTGTTTAGTGCAGTCCACATGTTTATGTTTATTACAGTGACTTTGAATTACCTAAAGTAGTGTGGTAAAGCAAAAGATGAATGCGGCCAAGTACTGGGATATCCTGGACGAAAACCTTCTCCAGAGTGCTCAGGACCTCAGACTGGGCCGAAGGTTTATCTTCCAACAAGACAATGACCCTAAGCACACAGCTAAAATAATGAAGGAGTGGCTTCACAACAACTCTGTGACTGTTCTTGAATGGCCCAGCCAGTTCCCTGACTTAAACCCAATTGAGCATCTCTGGAGAGACCTAAAAATGGCTGTCCACCAACGTTTACCATCCAACCTGACAGAACTGGAGAGGATCTGCAAGGAGGAATGGCAGAGGATCCCCAAATCCAGGTGTGAAAAACTTGTTGGATCTTTCCCAAAAAGACTCATGGCTGTATTAGATCAAAAGGGTGCTTCTACTAAATACTGAGCAAAGGGTCTGAATACTTAGGACCATGTGATATTTCAGTTTTTCTTTTTTAATAAATCTGCAAAAATGTCAACAATTCTGTGTTTTTCTGTCAATATGGGGTGCTGTGTGTACATTAATGAGGAAAAAAAATTAACTTAAATGATTTTAGCAAATGGCTGCAATATAACAAAGAGTGAAAAATTTAAGGGGGTCTGAATACTTTCCGTGCCCACTGTGTATATATATAAAAAACTCTGTTATCAAAATGTATTTATTTATTATTATTATTTTTGCTTTTAGGGTGAAATATGACCTGGACATATTCTTGACAAGTTTCTTATCATTAGCTCACTTATATACATTTTTAGAGCGTTTTGAGCAAATAACCTTCATGTTTTGAGGCCACACCGTCAACTGACCTTGAAGTAAACATTAAGGTTTGTATGACAGCAGATTCTATGACATCACTTCCCTGTCTGTCTTGTGAGAGCAGAGCCCTGTCAGCTGTGAGCACAGCACTTGAGCTGTCCTCTATCAGAGAGCTATCAGCCAATCAAAGATACAGCTGAGTATTCCCAGACCTATCAGGAAGAGTGTGGCTATTCTTAATAACGACACCTTGCCGGCACCGGTTCCGAGAGGACTCCGGCTCCGTTGGGTGTTACTGAGAAGACCCACAAAGGTCAACGATCGGGTGGCATTCATGGCTTATGTCCTTGGGACCCATATGGAGAAGCCTTTGCTTATAAATTGTCCAAAAAGAAATAAGGACAGGCAATGGATATCAATGCAAGTGAATAGTTCACCTCCAAAATAAGATACTGTTCACATGGTTGATAGTGGTTTGCCATATGTGCACCTTTCAAATGAACATTCTTCTGATGAATTTGAGTTTTTTTTTAAAGAAGGAAGATAGACAGTTGTGCTATAGTTAGTAAAACACAATGAGACCATACGGAGCGGTCATGTTTTTCAGGCAATTAGCTTAAGTGAACTACCATATGAGAGCGATCCATCTCTGCAAGCTTGTTGAAAAATGAAGAGTTGGATATAAGTTTTATTCGGCCATCTCCGTCCTGGCCTTCTCAGTAATGACAAGGGGAAAGATCTAATTGATCCCACAATACTCTTTATACTCTTATACCGTCCATTAAAAAGTTCATGAAAGTTGAACACCAAGTGGAGACATAAGGG
Source organism: Sinocyclocheilus grahami (assembly GCF_001515645.1). Classification (NCBI taxonomy): domain Eukaryota; kingdom Metazoa; phylum Chordata; class Actinopteri; order Cypriniformes; family Cyprinidae; genus Sinocyclocheilus; species Sinocyclocheilus grahami. The sequence goes on along the minus strand of NW_015505392.1, from coordinate 376,165 downwards.
ACAGTTGAATCAGCACACATAAAGTGATCTCAAGAGACTAAATGAGGGAAAAAAATATAACATTAGGCATTCCAGAGAAGATTAAATTTAGCAAAAATATAAAGTACTCTACCGTACAAAAGTTTGGGGTCAGTATATTTCAATATTTTGTAAAGAAGTCTCTTATGCTAACCAAGGCTGCATTTATTTGATCAAAAACACGGTAAGTACAGTAACACTGTGAAATATTATTACAATTTAAAATAAGTGTTTTCTATTTAAATATATTTTAAAATGTAATTTATTATGGCAAAGCTTAATTTTCTTCAGTGACCTTCAGTGTCACATGATCCTTCAAAAATGTCGATTTGCTGCTCAGGCTACATTTCTTCTTATTATCCACACTTTTAGAAACTCAAATGGTGCCAGAATCCCCAAAATGGTATGAAGCAATCATCACAAACTTTTTTGAAGACTATTAAGGGACGGAAAATTAGCTCAACATCATTAGAAGGGGGAAAAATTGGAGGACAAAAAAAATAACAGGAAGAGAAGGAAAAAAAAAAAAATGACAATCACCATCAGGTTGGTAAAGATTTAATAGTGTTACACACGTCTTCAGGGCCTCTGGTTCCACAAGGGAATCGTTTCAAGCTTATTAGATAGTAACATGAAGTACGCCTTTTTAATTATGTTCAGCAAGTAATTAGTGGAAAAAAGGGTTTAAATCATCTCCTCGATCCCAGAATTAGCCTCTGAGAAGAAAAAAAAAAATTACTTGCCGCAGTAAGTATCATTCAACAAAGTTGAAAGCGCATGTAGAAACAGCCAGAATTCTCCCATTGTGAGCAAATGCCTTTAAAGGGGTTGTTGACTCAGGCAGAAGCTCTCTTGGGAGCTTGTGAACAAATACCTGAGGGGAGGGCCATCCGCAGAGCTGTCACATGATGTCATGTGCTGACCAGATATTGCTACATGTAGTTTCACGGCAGCCGCCCTGCTACAACACCATGCGCACAGTGACAACAACACAAATGGAGAACAAAAAATCTAGCGCTGGGATTCTGATGGGTACATTAAATAAGAAGAATGCTCTGGGCAGGTGTTTCTATGAATAATAATAATAAAAAAAGATTCAATACATAAGTTACACAAGGGTGTAAATGGCTTTAGCAATCTAAATGGCAAACGGAGAAATCATGTGGCCTGTGTAAAAGAAAAAAAAAAGAACATTAAAATGAATCTAGCATATCCAAATCACTATTAATCATAATCAAATAGAGAGAGACACATCAGATGCATTCTGAAAGACTTAATTTATCTTTTCACTGGTCAGGGGGAAGTTAAAAAAAAGTATTTTCTGAGGCCGGAGGAATTTCCCTCAATTTCTTGTGTCACGTGTTTGTTCTAGCCCACAGCAGATCTTAACCCGATTGGTCACTGTAGTTATGGGGTCCCTCAACCATGGTAAATCAGTCAACCGGCTGATTCAACTGTCAGATAGACACAAACCTTTTTGTTTCTGTGGAAATGTCTTTCAAATACCATAAAGTCACAAGCTTTTGTGGCCGTAGAATTGTATATCTCAACTGAAATCAAACAGTCTCAATTGCAGATAAATTTCAAATCAGGTTCCATAACAGCTGCTCCTTACTATTCAATAAGCACTCCACACCAAAGGGCTAGGAAGATCTGACAGCCTCTATCTCTCTCCATCTGCAGTCTGGGTCAAAACAAGTTCATGCCATTGTTACAGTTGTGTGTGTAACACCACAGACCATATTCCCCATCATCTCAACCACTGGCCACTGTGAGGCCTAATACTACAAATGCATAGAAATTATTGACTGAACACTTATTCTCCTTTATAATGTCACTTCAGAAACATATTTCCCTATAAAGATATACCCGAGTAAAGAGACATGTTGAATACACATGACAAACTGAGAGGACAGGACATTAATCTATTTTTTCTTTATCTTTTAAGATGTAGACTGTACTACAAGAGAACATATGGTAATCTGGGGATTCAAAACTTCCTACCTAGTCCAGAAGTTGGTCAAATGTGGGAACTGATCGGTGCTGTTCCCGGTTGTATGTAGCACCTACAGCACTGCACATCCTTCTAAAAGATCTCGAAGTTCAACGAGTGACTGAAGTTCAGTGTTGCTGTTGTTAACTAAAACTCTTTTTCAGTAATTTAAATACAGCTGAAATAAAATAAAATATAAATATTAGATGAAAACTTCTCACAAAAATTGGAAATGTTGCCTTGGAAATTAACTAAAATAAGTTTGTTGAAATACTAAAATTACAAAAAAAATAAAATAAAATTTAAGATATATATACATATATTTTTTTAAATTACAAGTGAACATAAAAGCATAAAAGGAGATTCAAAATATTAATACAAATTATAATAGTACAAAAATAATACTTAAATAACACGTCTTAAGTTTATTTTAAACAAGGTTCATGACTGTTGTTTCAGATCTTAAAGGTACAGTAGGGGATCTTGGAAAATGCTAACTTTAGCCTGATTGCACTGAAAGCGAACGTCCCACCCCCCTGAACGCATTTACGCTCACAGACCAGAGACAACATTTCTACCATATTGCTCCCACAGTTGATTTCTTCACACCAAGCTGCTTACCTATTGCAGATTCAGTCTTCCCAGCCTGGTGCAGGTCTACAATTTTGTTTCTGGTGTCCTTTGACAGCTCTTTGGTCTTGGCCATGGTGGAGTTTGGAGTGTGACTGTTTGAGGTTGTGGACAGGTGTCTTTTATACTGATAATGAGTTCAAACAGATGCCATTAATACAGGTAACGTGTGGAGGACAGAGGAGCCTCTTAAATAAGAAGTTACAGGTCTGTGAGAGCCAGAACTCTTGCTTGTTTGTAGGTGACCAAATACTTATTTTACCGAGGAATTTACCAATTAATTCTTTAAAAATCCTACAATGTGATTTTCTGGATTTTTTTTTCTCATTTTGTCTCTCATAGTTGAGGTATACCTATGATGAAAATTACAGGCCTCTCTCATCTTTTTAAGTGGGAGAACTTGCACAATTGGTGGCTGACTAAATACTTTTTTGCCCCACTGTACATCAGCGGTTCTCAATTCCAGCCCATGTTCCAAAGTGAAGTAAACTTCAACGGATTTCCCCCGCTCAGGGAGTAGGGAGCAATGAACACTGTGTAGGGATCATATCGATCGGAACACAGTTCATGCACGTAGCTCACTTCTAACGAGCTGGCAGAGGACTGGATTAACTGCTGGGCTACATCATGTGTTATTCACCGGTGAGAAACCTTTAAAAGTACTACAATACCAGGAAGGAAAATCGGGTTGTTGATTTTTGTCTGCCATTCTCGCTCTGTCTGCACAGCGTGCGTAAACATGCTGATGACATATCCTGTCTCCGCGAACCCGGTGTGCAGAGGTATGCAGATACATATGTTGACAGGCAGGTAGGAAAGCATATTAAAATGCTCAGACCGAGCGTTTTGATTGGACAAACATTTATTGATCCTACGCCTTCCACAGAATACATAAATACAGACTAATACATTTAGACCACTTAACTTAATGATTGCTATCGGGATGTGAAGAGACTTTCAACCAGCATAACAAACAACAAATAAGTTGTATCAACAATATAATGTTTCATATTGTTCGGTATCGATAATTATTGACATTTGTATAACCTTTTTTAAAACAAAGAGCAATAGAATTTTTTTTTTTTACATTTAACTACTGTATTTTTTAATTATTCAAATCATTGAGACAAGCAACAATTTCTTTAACAGTCAAACACACAATAAAAATTAAACAAATATCTAATTTCTAATGTTTTATATGCAGATTAAATAGGTCATAAGGAAACTTTTGGCTTGTCTCCCGAGGCCACAGGAGGGCCCAATGAGCAAAATTATGCAGCACATTTAAATCGTCAACGCAAGGAAATAAATGTCTATAAAAAAACATGCATTATGTCTAAATTAACTCATATAAATCAAATATGATTTCGCAAATTGCATAAACAATTATGAACAAAACAGCATCACGTATTTATGCATTGCTTAATACAAAGAGCTGAAGCACCCATCCCGCAGATTGCATTAAAAAACATAAGAGACGCAGGAACAAAACATAAACTCGCAACAAATTCGCAACAAATTCGCAACGTTTTTTCTAAAAGTTTAAAATGTTTTAACTTTGCATGACTACATCTCGCGTGAGACGCAAGTGCAGCAGTCATAATTTTGTCCATCTAAAAAAATGCGCTGAATATGCGTTCTGTGTGAATGGCTTGGTTTCGGTTTTCACCTAATCAAGATCTTCTCCGCATTGAGCTTCTATATTTCTCTAATATTTTGAATGCATTACACAGCAGCGGCGCATCTCGTGGACTTGACTAACAAAACATTCAAATGCAACGTCACTTACATTATTATCACCGCATCTCCTGCGCCACTGATGACACTCCCTAACACACTCCTAACATTCAAATGCAAATGTTTATTTTAAATTCGACTAATATTCATTATTTTATTCACAATCTCCTCTTCACAGGCAGGCACAGCACTCAATTCAGCATGTGTTCAGTGTTTGTGTGTGCTGTCTGCGTCACTCATAGCACGTACCTATATCGTGCACTATACTGAATTTTTTTATATCGTTATCGAAGAAGGTGTACCGCCGATAAATATCGATACCGTTTTATCGCCCAGGCTTACTTGAAGACTAGCAAAAAATAAATAAATAAATAAAATAAGTAAATAAATAAATTGCCCATTTAATTCTAAGAGTCACAGAGAAAGGGGAAAAGTTTTTGGCACAAAAATTAAATACATGTGGACCTCAAGGAAGAAATAAAACAAAAAAGAATGCTATTCACAAAATAATGCCACTCAAAAAGGAGTCCAGAAGTTCCCTACAGCTCCTGATACTTTTCAGAAGTCTCACGTATTCAGTCAAGCTCACTTAGCAGCTCTTTGACTAGATGTGAGCGGGATTGTCTAAACCCTGTGTTTGAGGGTAAGTGATCCTGCTCTCTCCCCCATGATCCTCTCTGTTTCCTCCTGGCCTGAAGCAGGTGCAAGTCATCTCAGTGGGGATGTCACTAAAGGCTTATGTCAGGAGAAAGCAGCCAGCTAATCGTACCACTCAAGGGCTAAAGATTAGATTGGCCGTGCAGATTCTTTTACTCACTAAAAACTGACCACAATGGGCCAGGCGCGGAGGCCAAATACAAATTTAACCTTCCATGTCAACATTTTCACTGGCAATCCATCAACTTCTTGATTGTATTAGTCAGACAAAGATTTAAAGCCTCAACTAAGTAAATAACATCACCACACTGTACAGGTCACTGGAGCGAATGAAATTATACACTTAACCAGACTTTTACATTTTTTGAAGAAAATTAGATTTGCACAAACATGCAACACTTACTGCCACATGCTAAGAGTCCCTAACCCCAAGTATGAGCAATAGTAAAAAGCAATGCTTGCCTTAAAGGCACAATATGTAATTTTTGCCACTAGAGGACGCGTATTCAAAACAAACAAAGAAACAAAGGCGTAGTTAGATGACGGCGTGACTGAGTGTGGAATCATGGGAGTTGTCGTCTTCATCCCCACAGCCGAAGCAATCAGATGGGACTCGGGCAGAAATCATGTTCATGGATGAGTTAATGTATTAAAGGGCTGGTTCACTGGTCTTTTTCAAGGCTTGATTGTGTTTATGGGGTGCAGTCTAACATGTGTTAATGCTTCGTTTTTTGAAAAACACATTAGTTTCACATAATTTACCTTTATTCCACACCGCTCTGTCCCTTCTCTGAGAAACGGGCTGAACTTTTTCTGTTTTTATGCAGCCCCGCCTTCAGATATAGGCTATGGGCTCTGATTGGTTAGCTAGCCCAGTGTGTTGTGATTGGCTAAACTGCCTCTAGTGCGCGTCTAACCGTCCCTCACCTCAGCGGCATGTGCTCCGGTTGTAATGTAAACAACGGCGTCTTTAATATCACTTATCAGTTTGAGCCCTATTGAGAAGCAGAGGATATTATTGAAGTAGTATGAAGCAGAGTGAGGCGGAAAGCCGTCACAGCAAAATGAGGCCGCTGAACGAGCGCGACAGACGGCTCGAAAGCAGCTGAGCTTTTATTATGCCACAGTCGACCGCTTCCGCTCCTTCCGGAAAGCAGCGGAAGTAAGCAGTGCTGTTTTATCATACTAGATACATTTGAAAGTTCTGTTATAACGCTACTCTGTGCGGTCGTCACCTGTCTCGTAAAATGCATAGCATATTAAAGCGTCTTTAGTGTTTCCATGTTTTCTACAAAACGAAACCGGAAATCGAGGGGTTATGACGTCATTAGCAGGTGACACAATGACACTATGGACACGGTCCCTAGTTAAAGTTGCTTATTTCTCTGGATTTAAACATTCTTCGAAACATTTGGGATAATGCAAGTACACAAGTCAGCAAAATATATAACACTGTTCTAGTGATTTTTGGATATTTTAATGAAAAAAAACCTTACATATTGTGCCTTTAATGCAGCGTCACTAAATATTGGTCACTAAACAATGCTGATAAGCTTTCTCCTCTAAATTGTCTTGGTCTGTAGACATAAGTTTCTTATCTTAAAAGTCATACGAAATTAGTCTTATCTGCTGAGCCAAAGCCATGAATCTAGCCATAAACATGCTGCTCAGTACCACCAGTCTGGGTGTTAATGTTCCAAAGTTATTGCAGTATTAAGCTGTAAATTCCACAGCATGGTGATTTCACCGAGGTAATCTTGTCTCCCTAAAACAAAACTGAAGCTCTTTCAACACCTCCTTTCAATAATATATTTGTAATCGTGTGCATCCCCTTTTTTGTGTGTTGAATGAGGTAGCTTGTAACCACATTCACACGTGAACCCATGATGAACCTCATGAGCAGTAAAGAGAGAGTCATTTCTTACACATGGGAAACCAGTAAAATTACTTTGGGTCTAAAAGGTGTATCCAAAAAATAAATCAAATCAAAAATTTGTACAAAAGCCACTTTTACGAAAGCAGCTGTAATGAAACACTAAGAGAGAGAGAGAGAGAGAGAGAGAGAGAGAGAGAGAGAGAGAGAGAGAGAGAGAGAAACAGTATTGAAGACTTCTGCTTTAGAACATTGATTTTGAAACTTGTGAATCCATTAGAATCATTAGAAGACAGAAAAACTTTAAAGATTTATTAACATCATAGTATGAAGCAGAGTGAGGCGGAAAGCCGTCACAGCAAAATGAGGCCGCTGAACGAGCGCGACAGACGGCTCGAAAGCAGCTGAGCTTTTATTATGCCACAGTCGACCGCTTCCGCTCCTTCCGGAAAGCAGCGGAAGTAAGCAGTGCTGTTTTATCATACTAGATACATTTGAAAGTTCTGTTATAACGCTACTCTGTGCGGTCGTCACCTGTCTCGTAAAATGCATAGCATATTAAAGCGTCTTTAGTGTTTCCATGTTTTCTACAAAACGAAACCGGAAATCGAGGGGTTATGACGTCATTAGCAGGTGACACAATGACACTATGGACACGGTCCCTAGTTAAAGTTGCTTATTTCTCTGGATTTAAACATTCTTCGAAACATTTGGGATAATGCAAGTACACAAGTCAGCAAAATATATAACACTGTTCTAGTGATTTTTGGATATTTTAATGAAAAAAAACAATATTGTGCCTTTAATGCAGCGTCACTAAATATTGGTCACTAAACAATGCTGATAAGCTTTCTCCTCTAAATTGTCTTGGTTTGTAGACATAAGTTTCTTATCTTAAAAGTCATACGAAATTAGTCTTATCTGCTGAGCCAAAGCCATGAATCTAGCCATAAACATGCTGCTCAGTACCACCAGTCTGGGTGTTAATGTTCCAAAGTTATTGCAGTATTAAGCTGTAAATTCCACAGCATGGTGATTTCACCGAGGTAATCTTGTCTCCCTAAAACAAAACTGAAGCTCTTTCAACACCTCCTTTCAATAATATATTTGTAATCGTGTGCATCCCCTTTTTTGTGTGTTGAATGAGGTAGCTTGTAACCACATTCACACGTGAACCCATGATGAACCTCATGAGCAGTAAAGAGAGAGTCATTTCTTACACATGGGAAACCAGTAAAATTACTTTGGGTCTAAAAGGTGTATCCAAAAAATAAATCAAATCAAAAATTTGTACAAAAGCCACTTTTACGAAAGCAGCTGTAATGAAACACTATGAAAATCCATCCATCAAATAATTATTTTCATTTTCAGTGTGGAAAACCCAACATTAATAGACATCCCATGAGGCAGCATTCTCCACTCAGTTGCTTAGGTACAGTCACAAACCAAAGCAGCGTTGGCCACATCTCAGTGATTTTTGGAAGATTTTAACATGAGTTGAGTAGGACAAAAAAAATTGCTACAAGCATAGAAAACTGAAATTTCTTCCAACAGAAATCTCTTTGCATCCTATGAAATTTATTATAATGCTTATAATGAATATTAGATGGAGGGCTGGACGATATGGACAAAATTTAAATCACGGTATATTTCTTAATTTCGGTCGATACGATATAATTCCGATATCGATATGAACACTATTAAAAAAAAATCCTCATAAAAACTGCCAAGAACACCCACAACAGATGTCTGTACCTAAAAAATTCTGAAAAATGAATTTTCCAAGTCTATGAAACCGCCTCCTATAAAACTATATCATATTTAAGAAAAAAACAACACAAATAAATTACTGTTTACCTTATATCAAATTATAGGCTGACATACACTACCAGTCAAAAGTTTTTGAATAGTAAGATTTTTAATGTTTTTTTAAGAAGTCTCTTCTGCTCACCAAGCCTGCATTTATTTGATCCAAAACACAGCAAAAACAGTAACATTTTGAATATTTTTTTACTATTTAAAATAACCTTTAATAATTTAAAAATTATTCCTGTGATTTCCAAGCTGGATTTTTAGCATCATTACTCCGGTCACATGATCCTTCAGAAATCATTCTAATATTCTGATTTGCTGCTCAAATTTTTTTTATTATTATGTTGAAAACAAATGAGTAGAACTTTTTTCAGGTTTCTTTGATGAATAGAAAGTTCAGAAGAACAGCATTTATCTGAAATAGAAATCTTTTCTAACATTATAATCTTTTTGATCAATTTAAAGCATCCTTGCTAAATAAAAGTATTATAAATAAAATTGCAGCGCTAAATAAAATGTCTAATTTCGTTCCAAAAAAAAAAAAAAGTATATATACATATTCACACACACACTGACTCCAAGCTTTTGAATGGAATGGTGTATAATGTTATAAAAGCTTTTTATTTCAGATAAATGCTGATCTTTGGATCTTTCTATTCATCAAAGAATCCTGAATAAATATATTCTCAACGGTTTTAAATATTGATAATCCACAAATTAGCATATTAGAATGATTTCTGAAGATTTAAAATAACTGAATGTTACCTATTGGAATGATTTCTGAAGGATCATGTGACACTGAAGACTGGAGTAATGATGCTGAAAATTTAGCTATGTATGATCACAGGAATAAATTACATTTTAAAATCTATTCAAATAGAAAGCAATTTTAAATAGTAAAAATATTTCAACATTTTACTGTTTTTGCTGTACTTTGGAGCAAATAAATGCAGCCTTGGTGAGCAGAAGAGAATTCTTGAAAAAAAAAAATCTTACAGTTCACAAACTTTAGACTGGTAGTGTAGACTGATTATTCTTATAGATTGAAACAAGGATAAAGAATACGAAAAGTGCTCTGAGTTGCTGCAGAAAACAAATCGAGCAACAACAAAAACATGTTGCTGGAGACGGACTTATTACTGAAAATGCAAACAATGATTGTCTTCCAGCAGGAGGCGCTTTTAGAGTGATAAAACTAGCGGTTTCTCCGGTAACGGCTGTAATCAAAGCAGCTCCGCTCATGACCGCTACTTTATCAGAGAAAATAAAAATGCCATCGAAACATTTCTGAAGACAGTCGGTTCCCTTCAGAGGTACATTCATATAAAACACCCGCGCCACGTTTTGATTTTGAAACGTGCAGTGCTCATGTTTATTCAGCGAAATCAAACGCCACAAATAAATCAATGTATGGGAAACACTGGTAATGTATATCGAAATATCGGAAATGTGTTTTAAAATCATATCACCGTTATTTAAAAAAATTATATCGTGCTATATGAGCAATATCACTCTCATACTCGAGCGATACCGGCTCTATATCAGCGATTGTGATTAGGCCAGAGGCACGAGGCCACAGGCAATCACAGCCGCTGACATAGAGCCGGTATCGCTCGAGTACGAGAGTGATATTGCGTTTATACAACAGTTCGACGGAACATGTGTGTTATTAAACAAGAAACAACGGAGTGCCTAATAAAACCCTCTTTTGTGCGGAACTACTTCCTTCCGCCACGGATTCAAAGCTCAAGTTGACAGTTAAACATACGTCACTTTTAGAATTCGTATCGAGGGCATGTGCTGCTTCAGTTAGGTTATTAGAGAGAAATAATGAGGTTATAAGAGAGAAACAATGCGGCAAGACGTGCATCCAAATGAGAGACCGCAAAGCTAGACGTTTCTTCTTATATTAACTAACGTACTCTACGATTAGCTCAGTGAATAATAATTTTAAAAAAAACATAAGACCGGCTAGAACAAGCGGAGTGATACAAAATTGTGAAAGGGCGTTCCTGTAGCGATACCAGTACAATATCTCAGGTTCTCAACCAATCAGATTTGAGAACCAGAACGAACTGTTGTATAAATATTGATACTGAATTACTGTCCAGCCCTAATTAGATGCATATTTTTGCATAATCATATGTAACATTTAGTCTAAAATTAAAAAATTAAGCACTAACATTTTTAAAAATTTTGCAAAATAAGTTAGGTATCAAAACTGCATCATGTAGAAAATTAAAAATACATTTTTATTGTTTGGGAAAGCATTGAACAGGGTAAAATAATTGTAAAATAACTTTCAAAGATTAACTTTAAATAAGTGTTATATAGTAAAAAAGTTGTGATCCCTAATATTGATCAATACCAGATATGGAACTGATATATCGTTCATCCCTAATAAAATTATTTCATAGTACAACATTCTCCTAATGAATCAGATGAAAAATGCTAAAATACTATTTTTGAGACATCAAGCCGATCGCTTTCATGAAAGTCCCTCTGTGTGAATGAGTTTTTCTAGAGGTACCCATCCTGACACTCTTTCTGCTCTGCCTCACATATCAATGATCGGTTTCCGTTTAGTGAATGTGTTGTAAGCTCCAATTCCACATCCGATTATCGTTCTCTCTTCTCTCCAGCTGGGAGCCCACGCTTACCCTTTTTGGATATGAGCCATCTCCACAATGGCCAGACTCACTAAGGCGGCTTTGTGTTTTTCTAAATTGTGAGTACTGTAAATCTAACTGCTTTATTTAACATTTCAGTGACTCAGAAGTGGGTGGCGAGACCTATAATACCTAAAGAAAGCTATCCGTTTGCATTCTCATTCATCACAGTGATGTCTGAACTATGTCATTAATGTCTTTTAAGTTGCTGTCATGTGTAATAGTAAATAACCAACATATTTCAATACAGATTGTGCAATTAAATATTTCTTTGTTAGCTTACATCTTAAAAGATAACCACTCAGCATGCTATTCTGGAATAAATTATTAGCATTTATTTTTATGTTTTTGACTCGTTTGCTTATCTGCATATATTTGATAAAATACACAGTAAAACTGTGAAACAATACTTCAATTAAAAATTATTATCTATCCGTTTTCTATTTTAATATACTTAATTGATTCATTCCTGTGATGGCAAAATTGAATTTTCAGCAGCCATTACTCCAGTCTCCATAATCCTTCAGAAATCATTCTAACATGCTGATTTGAAACATATCTAAACATTATTAATGTTGATAAAGAGTTTTTGCTGCTTAATATTTTTTGTGGAAACTGTGATACACTACCATTCAAAAGTTTGGGGTAAGATAAAAAAAAGAATAAGATCAAAGAGATTATAGAAGAGATTGTCAATGAAGAATAGTTATGGAATCTATCAGCAGGGGCCAAGTAGGATCATGCTAACCAGCCAAAACTTGACACCTTGGAAAAGGCCAAGGACCTGATGCTCTGACTTGGAATGTCTTGGAATGAAGAGATGGCTTTTCTGCCCAATTAATTAAACATTCTAAGTTGCCAAAAGGCAAATCCTGCATTACCTGATTAGGAATACTGCTGATTTTCCAAGAGGACACGTAATTGGACAAGACAGGGAAAATGTAAAAGGCTGCAGTGGAAAACTGCCTCTGTGGACACGGCACACACAGCAGACGTCGATCTGCCAGTCAACATCACAACTGTAAAATTGCATTACAGCTTCCGGTGGTCAAATTGTCCAAAATTAGTGTTTTGGCCACTCAAGCTTAAGGCTTTCAAAATAAACCCTAATGTCATGATTACAACTCCAGGCTTAAGAATATTTCCTTTAACCCTAAAACACGACACAATGCAATGCATAATTAAAAATACAGATCCGTGTATAAAATCACATCTGTGAAAAATGAATACGGACAATTCATTCATATTAACACATTTTATGGACTTTTCCAGAGTGTACATTAAAATAATTACCAGCTAATTAACCAGAATTAGTACTGTGCATCCCTAAAGTCAAATGTGTTGCGAACAGCAATTAACACCCTAAAATATGCTCAGCATACATTAAATCTACGCAATACTAATCGTTAACTGTTTAAGATGCAAAGATAATCGTTCCCTCTACTGCCTGCATGGTACGTGGGTGTGTATGTGTAATTGTCTCCTCAGGTGTAACATGAGAGGATTTGCTTTGACAACCCACAATTCCAGGTGCCAAAGCCACAGATATCTGTAACAGACCGACACAGACTGATTATAGAGGTTTTAAGGGCTGCTTACAGTCTCTTTCTTTAACCTATGACCAGCAGTTATCTTTAGTGCAGGAGTAAATGAACTTCTTCTGTATACAGACGGCCCAAAGCTAAAAGCAGCCAACGTAACGTAAACTCACCTACATCAGGACCATTACTTTCGTGAATTGTCTACAGAAATGTCCTTCAAGAGAGCCAAAGCTCAATCAGATTGATGACTTTCTGTATTCTTTGCAGAATACAGAAATAGCATCAAGGCACAAAGGTGTGAGCGTTTTGTAACAGACAAATGACAGCCAATGCAATGTATTTTGACGACAGACGAGCTGGCTGGCGAATGAATCAAGCTGCTTAGCAACCTCCAGTGATAGCAGCTGCCAAGTCTTCAGTCTAACGCCGGAGCGATCTTGCTTGAAGAGAGAATTATGATTAACTTTACTGCTTCTGATACGCTAATTAGAAGGAGCAATTGATTCAGTTAAGGGCGTTTACTAATAAGAACACCAAGAATTGGTTTAAACATAAAACCATTTTGTCGTTTACTGCCACCGGCGATGAATTAGAGGGCCGATCAAGGAGAAGAAAATGAAAGAGCACAACTCAATTGTCCAGAGTAGGATATCAACTGCTAACACTGTAATGAACAGTCTTGATCAAGCATAGTCTTGGTGTTTTTGTCCCGAGTCGTTTTGCTGTCGATGACTTGTCTTTTGCAAGCCATGCACGGACATTGGCTTGCACTTTCCGGGCCGTGCGGACAGCCGTGTCAGGCCTTTAGCAAGCGATGCATTTTGTCTGTTTTTTGTAAAGATGAGTTCTTCTGCTAGTGCTGCATTTTTGTTTTGCAAGCGGAAGCTGTATCTTTGCCACCATGTTCATTCCTGCATGCTGTAGGCAAGCATCCACAAAAGTCTTTTCCCCCCTGAATTCCTGCATGAAAGAGCAATTAGATCTGTGGCCCAGTTTGCGGAGCTGGCCGATAGATAGTAGACCCAGTCCATTTTACAGCAGGAAAGGCTCTGCGGGAGAAAGAGGCCTATGCCATCTGGAGAATCTGCTGGAAGCTTCTTTCAACAAAGAAAAACGCAACCTGAGGGCGTTTGTATACGAGAGAACTACGGTTCTTTCATCATCTGTGGTTCAGAGCTGGAACCGAAAGAACGGCAAGCGTTTATTGAGGTATCTGTCAGCAGTTGATGACCATTTGAGTCGTCATTCAATGACAGGTCTTTGAAGAATCCAAAATAATCCAAACTGTTCAAGCGGAGTCAGTTTCACGCGGATGCAGGATAGATAAACAAAATCAGTCTTTATCTCCTTTCAATTAGGAGATGTTTAGACGAAGCAGACTGAAGCTTATCAGTGCTTAATAATGAGTAATCATTATGAAGAACTGCAGAACAAACAATACGGATGAGAAATGAAATCTGGTTGCAAATTAATTCTCTGTTTGAAAGCTGATTGTTAACAGAAAATAAGATGATTGTCATGACTAGAGGTGGACAAAGTACTGGCTAAATGAAAATGTTAATGCAAGTTTGTCTAAATTGAATGGATTGAGACAAAAAAAAATCCTGTGTCTCATTTGAGTTGCAAGCAAAACCAAACATATTCTGATTCACGTTCAAATGACTCTTTTGAACCAGTTCTTTGCTCAGTTGTTCAAAAAAAGACTCCAATGTCTGAATCAGTCTGGCAAACCCCTTTCCTCAATGAACTCACTGAATCTGCCAAAGCAGTAACTGTGCAATAGAAAGGCTTTAGAGCCAAATAAAATGAGAGAAGCCTAATTGCTTCCACCATGAATAAATGTATTCTTAAAAGTACCATTTTATCTTTGTATAAAGCTGTTTCATTGCAATGGCTGTAAACAAAATCATCAAAATTGAGAGGGCCTCCATTACTTTGGAAATGAGAAGTTTGGAAACAAAATTTTTTAAACTAATTTAACATTTAAACATGTTTCCATGAAATATTAATATACACTACACTACCATTCAAAAGTTTGGGGTAAGTCAATTTTTCACATATTCAGCAAGGATGCATTAAATTGATCAATTTATAAAGACATTTATAAAGTTACAAAAGATTTTCATTTAGAACAAAAGCTGTTTTTTTGAACATTCCATCCAACTAATGTTTTTTTTAAAAATCTTTTTATCACAGGAATAAATTACATTTTAAAGGAGACATATTATGCCCCTTTTTACAATATGTAATATAAGTCTCTGGTGTCCCCAGAATGTGTCTGTGAAGTTTCAGCTCAAAATACCCCACAGATCATTTATGATATCATTTTGAAAATGCCTATTTTGAGTGGAAGCAGAAACACACTGTTTTTGTGCATGTCTCTTTAAATGCAAATGAGCTGCTGCTCTCCGCCCCCTTTTCCAGAATAGAGCTGCGCCATCACAGCTTGTACCTGCTAAAAAACATCTGTTTTTGGTTCTGATTATCATGTTTATCATGCTGAAATCATGTGTTTTAAACCATATTAGTTTAAACTTCTGATTAGGGATGTTCATTTCAGTTATTTTTCCTAACCGACAACCGACGCTCGTTAACCGATTGTTAACCGTTACCCGACAAGATGAATTTAAATTAGAACTGAATTAAATTAGAAAGGATAAGTGTCTGTGACCCGTTAAAAATACTAACATTTGTTTCCCGGGGATTCATTTTACATGCGCAAAAATCAGCAAACAACAGAACATGAGGATTCACATGGCCATATCACATCACGCACCTGCCGCGCTTCTGCCAGCGGAGAAAAACATAATAAAGCTAGGCTATATATATATATATAACATTAAGTGCTGATTATAGCACTTAAAAGCTGGAAAAGTCAGATTTTCATGATATGTCACCTTTAAAATATAAATTTTAAAGTAATAATATTTCACAATAGTACTGTTTTTATTGTAATTTTGATCAAATAAATGCAGACTTGGTCAGCAGAAGAACAAAAACTATATTATAACATTAAAAAGTATTACGGCCTTAAACTTTTTAATGGTAGTATATATTGTGATTTGGTAGTGTACATTTTTGCTTGTATTACCCACTTCTGGTCATGACAATAGCTCTGATGCTTAGTTTAAATATTCTGTTATGCATAACACAAGACAGACATTTTATAACAGTTTACAGAACCATCATGAAATTTCTTTTGTTTGGAGTTTTTTTTTTTACATATATAAAAAAAAAACAATACGAATAAGAACCGGAATCTGTGGTCAAGTTCAGTTTAAGGTCTCTGACGGTGAACAGGAAGCAATCTTGAAGTGCTTAAAATCTGTGTAGGGGTCTCTGTGGTCTTTTTACACAGTACAGTCATGTGTAGTTGGCCACCGCTTGACCCGACATTACAATGCGGACAGGAAAGCCTCACATACATCTCTTTAATGAAGCGAAAGTGAAGCCGCACCACGTCTCTTGGCAGCGTTAACCTCAAGCTCAACTTGTGGCCACCCTAGCTTAACCTGCTCTGTGATCATTGTTTCCTTCCTTCGACTTGGCATTTCTTAAAGTAGGGCCCCCCACCACTCTAACAGTAGCTTTCTGAACTGGTGCCAGGCCACACTCGATGCCATGGATTACACTCTGGGTCTGCTGCCAGGCGCACGCTGGGCTCCAGCATGCAGAGACCTCCAGACAGTGGTGAAAAGAACACCATCCTCTCCACATAGCTGCAGTCATGCACTCGGAGCGCGCTGATATCTTCTAGCGACACGGGGACCTTGAGATTCGCTTCACTGAGGGTGCTGGCAAGAAGGTGCTGATCTTTTCGCTAACTTTCATTTGTCAGGTTCATTATCTGGGTTAAGAGCACCCAGCAGTGCTTAACCAGTCAGACCGGGTGATAACATGGAAAACCCAGCTGCATTCCATCACAGAGATCTCAGCGATACCATGCTGAGCATCTATGTAGTGATTCAAAGTGGCTGAACTACTTATGGGTAGCCTTCACATGATAGATTTATGTTCTTGTGGCAAAAGACCCTTCCTTCTGAAATAAACAGAAACTGACTGGGTCACAATTCACTGGTGAACAACTGAAGCAACTAGTGAATTAAGTCTAGAATTGTTGTGCTCAACTCAATTTCTACAGAACTAACTCCCCTTCCCTAAATAACCTTCCCTTGTGCCTCCTTTTCATTAAAATATATAAATAAATAAAAATTGTTACAGTAGCTGTGTTTACATGCTCCCAAATAATCTGTTTATAATCAGATTGATTGATGGTTCTGTCAAACTGAAAAGCCTTCATGAAAACACCTCAATCGATTCGAATGAGCTCAATCTGAAGAAATTTCAATGTGAACACATGTAATGATTATGTAAATGAATGTGTGTATTGAATTTGAACATTTAGGGTTCATATAAACAAAACTTTCAGAATCTGAAATTGGACTGGATTCATTTCAACTGACAAATAGTTGTGCATGTAAAGTGAGGCACTTACAATGGAAGCGAATGGATTTGTAAACAATTTGTAAATGTTAAAATATTCACTGTTTAAAGTATAGCCACAAGATGTAAACGATATGTGCGTTAACATGATTTTAGAGTGAAAAAAACTGCTTACTAACTTTTACTGTAAAGTTATATACAATTTTACAACTTGTTGCCAATTAAGGCAGAGCAAATCCACAAACACTAAAACGACTGTAGAAATTATTTAAACAGATTTACAGCTCAAACTATGAGCAAGTTTCAACAAAAATAATTAACGTAAGTGCTTTTATGAAATTTAAAAGCTTCACATTTCTCCTTTTACATCCTCCAAAAATGTAGCCCTATACAGACTTCCACTGTAAGTCTCACCATCTTAATTTTTGTTAAAGAAAAAGGGGTGAGTACATTTTTTTGTGCTAACTTTGTGTCATTTGTGCTTATCTCAACCAGGAATATTCCTTCAGCTTTGGTACATTTGCTCTTTGTGGGGCTTACATGACCTCAATTATCTTAGCAGTGAGCCAGTTTGTGCAAGGCCACCTTCACAGTAAATATCTGTGGCAATAACATAATGTCACCAGCCAAAGTCAAATCAATACGTATTTGAGTGGAGAAAGAGTCTCGCTTGTAAGTGCAGAGCGACGTATTCAGTGTCCGGATCAGTATCACTCCTTCTGCCTGCCCTTAAAACCTTTCTTCGATTAAAAAGGAAATGTAATTACAGCTAGCGAAGTGCTTCTCAATCCATTCCTACAGCTCATACAACTACACATTTTTGGCTTATTTTAATACATAAAAACTCAAGCTGGTAAACACCTTACTACTTCTGCAGTTCATTTCTTCTGTTCAGTCTTGAGTCAGACGCGGGTAAAAGCATGAACACACTGGAGAGCTGCTTTATAGTAGAAATCGAAGTTGTAATTCTAATAGGGATGTAATGATTCACTCAACTCACAATTCGTTTCGATTCACAATTTGGATTTCACGATTCGATTCACAATTTCTTTTAACAAAATTAGATTTAAGACAAATTATAAATTAAATGCGTCCTTTTATTATTGCTTGGACAAAATGCTGCACATTTCTTTGTGAAATTGAAAGAACACTATAATAATATACTAATATAGCACTTGCATATTATTGCTCGTTTGTTGGTTTTGATTGCTTCTATTGTCCTCATTTGTAAGCCGCTTTGGATAAAACCGTCTGCTAAATATCAAAATTTAAATATAATGTAAAATGTAAATAACAAAACTAAACTGAAAATTTAAAACGAGCCCCAAATCAAATAAATAAGTAACACAAATAAATCTCTTCATATAAACAAAATAAGGCTTTGTCTGTGCTCTTTCCATTTAAAATTAAGAGGCAACCACTGCATTTTAATCATGATCCAAACAAAGATGCTGCATACAGGAGCAGTTTTTAATCTAAGATTGTATTATTCCCGAAATTTGAAGCAAAAACAGAATTGTTTGACTTCAGTTTTGTGAAAATATACATAAAAATATCTGCATGAAACAGCGGATGAGCTGAATGAGACGCAGATTCACTCTCTGCGAGCAGGTGGCGCTTAAAGCATTTCCTTGATTTCCGCTTTAAACAAAGCAGCGCTGCACTTTAATATGCATTATACAGAGGCAAGATGAAAAGAAAAAATACCATCTAAACTTTTCTAAAGACAGCAAGTTCCCCTCAGACATGCATTCATATAAACTCCTACACCTAAATGAATCGCGATTTGTTTAGCATCTCAACCGATTTGAATCGTCACATATTTGAATCGATTTTCAACCGGCTCGCGGTTAATCGTTACATCCCTAAATTCTAATACTGTAAAGCTGCTTGTTTTAAAGCAATCTAATGTATAAAGTGCTACATAGGGCTGGGAATCGAGTTCGATACTTTTTAGGCACCGACCGAATTGTCTCGATACCATCGAGTATCGAAAAACTTCTTGTCGTTCGGTACCAAATTTCGATACCTAAGGGGTTAATCTCATCAGCGTCAGTGAGCCAATAAGCCTGCAGCACTAGCCGGTGTGTTCGACTAGACGGCGCGGCGCAGATCGATTATCCGCGAGAGATTCGAAAGCGCACAGTGTACATGTAGCGTAACAGATGTGTAAACTGAAGACTATTTGAGCTTTTATTAAAACTATTTTGCACTGATTTATTGTGTTGGTTACATTTTGTTCCTTTGTGCAGTGGCTCAGGAGATGAGTCTTTGAGTTTGTATAAACATCAACAAGCCGAAAAATAAAACCAAAGTTTTTTTTTAGATAATGTAATCTTGTTAAAATTGATTTCATAAAATTGGTATCGAAAAAAGTATCGTTCAGGAACCGGTATCGAAGTCAAGGTATCGTATCGATATCGAAAAACGTTGAACGATACCCAGCCCTAGTGCTACATGAATAAATGTGACGTGACTGGAATTGCAGAGCTGCTGCAAACATCCACATCGCTATGATCAGATGCTTGCTTAACTGCTGTTTTCTCAACACTGTCAAGTTTGTTGTGTGTTTATTTAGTTAGAGACATTTTCAATATTAGGATGAACTACATTTTAAAGTACTCTGTGAGCTATCTAGACTAAACCGATGTGCAACTGAGAGACAGCACATTTTGAACAGTCTGAGAGCCATCATGGACACACACAGCAAGCTCATTAGGCAGAAGTGGGGAGTTGAGAGAGATGTGTGTAGCAATCCTGGGTCAGAATCTGTGCAAGGACAGTATGTCTGTGAGAGAAAGCGGTGAGTGGAATGAACCCAGCCATTATAACTCAGCTCATCCGTCACTGTGAGGCCTCAGGCCCGTCTACCCGCTGTTACCCTGGCAACACGCTCCTAAACTTACATTCAGTATTGTTTCAGGATTACAAGTATTTTTGTTTTGCTTTAAATGTGAGGCATGTGAAGAAGTACAAACAGTACAAAATGCTTTAGGCAAGCAAAAAAGATTATACAAAAATAAAAAAGGTATTAGAGCTAGAAATTTTATTTTAAAACAATTCTAATAAATAAATAAATACAAATAACTGAAACATGAAAAAACAATGAACCGTTGATTAGCATATAATGAAATTAATGTGATTAAATGTAAGGCATGTAGAAAAGAAAAAATGTTTTACGCAAAAAACAACAACAACAAAAAAAAATCAAACAATGGTATCAAGGCTGTAAATTTAAAACAATTAATTCTAAAAATAAAAATAAAACATGGAAAAAATGCAATTAATTTGCATATAATGGAATCAATTTGATTAAATTGGATGCATTAGGGCTGTAAATTTAATTTTTTAATAATTCTTTAAAAAAAAAGCTAATCGATTGACAGTCCTACTAACATTATACAGAGCTATTTCCAACTTAAGTCACTGCTCATTAGTTCACTACAGCTTTTTTGACAAACTCTAGCTGAAGCTTTGTAAATATCATTCCTGAGAAAGGCACATTACTGTTGAATGTGAGCAGCAATGTCATTTAGGCAGACCTGGTTTCCTCCCTGCCCTTTGCTCCCAGTGTAATTTGAGACAAGACTGAAAAAAGGACCCGTGCTCACAGAACTGAATGAAAGGTAGAGAGAGAGCAGGCATGTTCACATTCAGATGCAGTCTAACCTAATCAAGCCGGACAAGGTCATCATTTTCCAGCGCTACTGTGTCATGGTAAAACACTCACCAAGTTACGCACTTAAAAATTAGGGTCTTATGTTTGTATCTTTGTGATTTTGTTCAGCCAATGATATTAGTGCTCGTGTATCTCTGCATGTCAATCTGATGCCATTTGACACTGATTTGATTTGATAGTGGCTCATATGATCATCCCTCTAACTGACAGACTGCATCTTGTCACTGTGGCGTGAAAATCAAACAGCCTCGTGACAAATTTCTGTTCCTTTCAACCTTCTGCTGAGCATGCGTGGCGGCCGTCCTGCCCAGCTGAAGGCCTGCGACTGTGGCAAATGCACTATGCAGGAAGATCAAAGTTCAACAATCATCCTGCGATTCACTGTGGTGGAATACCTCAATCAATAGAGTGAGTCAAAGGTCAGCTGATCCAGGGTGAAATCATGGTTCTGGTCTGGACTGCTGGATGGCTGCATGTGAACTAACACTCCTCTTTTCACCCCACTGCTGGTAGCCGGGAGGTCATGTGACCACGGCATCCACTGGTAGATATGCCATATTTAGATTGCCACACGTGAACGCCGTTAAGCCAGAGACCTAGACAGCATCGGTGTACACGCATATTCGCTCGTGAGTGCTGCCGGTATATCGGCACACCCACACACTGCAGTTTTTATGGGAATACATCTTACCACCTCATCACATTTTGACAGTCTTGGCTGACTGAAAACATTCCCTAAATAATCCGGCTATTACTACAGAATACAGGAAAGCTTTTACTACAAAAGGAAGTACATGCTTTCTGATGAAAATCAGGTAACTGATACTAGAAATGTATCAGTATAACAGAATTTTTGAAAGGCCACACTGCGAGCATTTGACATTTTAATTGGTAAACAAAAAAAAATACTGAGCTCTGAAATTACAAGTAAATTTCATAAATAATTACAAAGAAATGGCAAGTAACACATTGAATTAAACGTGAAATCTAGAAGTAGAACTCTGAAATATTTTTCTTGTAAAACGTACTCCAATAAACTTTGAAATGTTTTTTTTAACTTTTTACATTGCAGTTATTTTATATACATTTGTAGTGTTTAATATTTTGAATTAGCTTTTATTTAAAAATTTTACGTTTTCATTCAAATCTAAAGTTCTAGATGAACTTTTAGTGATTTTGTATGTGGCTTTGTAATTTTTATTATTAATTTGCTTTATTTTTATTTTAGTTTTAAAACTACAACTTTTTTTATTTCAGTTATTTTCCAAGTCAAAATTTCAAATGTGTTTACATTTTTGAAGTCTCAGTCTAAAAAAAAAAAATTGGTGTAGAAACAATGTTTACACAGCAATAAATCAATCACTCAATATTACAGGGTTTTAAGTAACACATTGAATTCTAGGGGTGCTCCGATCAGGATTTTTGAGGCCGATCACCGATCGCAAAAAGCAGTATCTGTTGATACCGGTCACCGATACCATAATCATTTATAACTATTTATAGTGATACTCCAATCAGGACTTTTAGACATTTATTCAGGGCCTGAAATTCATTTTTGAAAATGGGGGGAATTCCCCTCTTAGGTTGACTCTTGTGAGAGCGTCATCAGCTTGAGATCGTTTTTTTTGAGATCTGCCTTTTTAGAGACCGCCGATCAATCATCCCAACGTGATTATCGGCTGATAGTGATCGGTAGCCGATCAATCGAAGCACCCCTACTGAATAAATTTTGGTTTGACTGTATCTATTTGATAAATGAAGTTAACCAACTAACATTATACATACTCTTTTTGTTTTTGTACCCAATATTTAAAAAAATTTACAAATGCAATAAAAATATCGGTATCGGCAAGTACAAAACATAAAAGTATCGGTATCGGGCAAGGACTGGAAAAAGTGGTATCGGTGCATCCCTAGTTTTAACCATAACAACACTAGTGGTTTGCTTGCATTTACATGAAACTATAAAACAATACTCTGCATTGTTCACAAATCAAACTAATTAAAGCAGTGGCCATATTACTCTTATGTTGGGCTGTGGGAGCATTTGTTCACCACAGAAGCCCTATGTTGGAATGTGTCAGCATGATGTAAGAGGTGGGTAACAAAGCTAGCATGAACTGAACTACTGGTCCAACAGGCTGAGTCGCACTACTGCAACCCTCCAGCAGCACTGATGCAAATCTGAGGTGAACACCAGCTTTCAGTGTACAGGCTCCAAGCTTGGCATTCAAGCACATAATTTCTTATAAACCACCAATGGAGTAAACCGATAGGGTTTGGGAGCTGAGAACCTGTTCTTATACGGAAACGGGTTCAAACAGAACTGTCATGACATTCGATTCAGTAAAGAGAACATTGTAAATATTCATACTAAACACTACAATACTCCTGCAGTGTTTCATTTACTATATAGTTGCACCGCAACACTGCTACTGAATTGCAAACATACAGCAACCATCGTAATCCGATTCCCAATCGAATCCCTCTTATGGACCAATGCTTTACAGTGAATCAAAACTTCAGAATGAATCAGTAAGCTGACTCTCTTACTGAATCACAAGTGTTTTGTCACGTGTTACTCAAAATGAACCAATAATCCTATTAAAAAGCATTTGTAAACACACATTTTGATAGATTGTGTTACAAAAATAAATGTTGTATTTGTTTTTATTTTATTTCTGGCTTGTAACTGTTCAAATCTGAGGGCTGTAAAAGCACACAGTATTCCTTATTTCCAAATATTTCAATATTAGTTGACATTGGTTAATGCATTACATAACATTAAATAACAAATAGCAATAACGTTAACGTTAGTTAACACAAATACAGCTGTCTGTCCATTGTTAGTTCATGTAACCTAACCTCAGGACCACTACATAATATTAACAGATAGAACTTTTGATTTTAATGTTTCAGTAGACTACGTTCCAATTAACATTAACTAAGATAAATACATGCTTTATAATTTTAATTGTTAGTTCATATTAGCCAAAGCAGTTAACTAATGTTAACAAATGGAACTTGTATTGTAAAATGTTATAAAAAAAATCATTAATGGCACCGTTAATAAACTGGAATCCTTAGAGCAGTGGTCACCAACCTTTTTAGGCCCAAGATCCCTGACCTCGGCCTTTATGAAAGACAAGATCTACCTATTGAAGGCTTGATAGAAAAAGACATCCCATATTGTACTTCAAATTTGAGGCCTTGTACTTAGTATTTCAATTAGTGATGCGCAGATCATAGCTGATTCAGAATTTCTTTTCTTGCTTTATTTTTTTAACTAGTAAATTGTATTCTGATACGGATACTGATTTTTAAGCAAATTTATTTATTGGCTATTTGCTTTATAACAAACAAGCTGGCTTTAAACAAAAATATCTAGCCATTTGAAAATAGAGGCAACCACTGCATTTTAATCACGATCTGCACGGGCAGTTGTTTTTGATTTGATTTAGATTAATTTCAGGATTTAAAACAAAAACAGAATGGTCTGACTTTAGGTGTTATTTATTTATTTGCTACATAAAACATCTGCACGAAGCGGTGGCGCCTATGAACAGGGTTGCCAGGTTTTCACAATAAAACTAGTCCAATCACGTTTCGAGAGGGGGCCCCTGTAAAAATCGCATTCCGGGGGTAAAATACACGTTTTTCGGCGGGGATCTTCCAGTAAAATTCACACTCCAGTGACTAAATATCACGTTATTGGGGTCGCTTCAACCCGCGGACATGAACAACAACCCGCGACAACAGTGTTAAAGTAGCCCAATTCCGCGGGAAAACCGCGGACCTGGCAACACTGCTTATGAACCCCCCAGCATTATAGCGTTTCCTTGTTTAACGCTGTAAACAAAGCAGAGTTGCGCTTTATACGGAGAAGAAAATGCCATTGCCATCGAAACTTTCCTCAAGACAGTTCCCTTCAGTGATACATTAATATAACCCCATAAATGTAATGCTTTTTTGTACTTATTTCACAGTTTTTTCGGGATCTACTGGGACAGTGATAAAGATCGACGGGTTGGCGACCACTGCCTCAGAGGAATCAAAATGAAACCCAACCAAATCATTCCCACAATTCGCACTCGCAATAGCCACGTTTTAATGAGAATTAAATAAGACAATGATCTGCGTTTATGAAAGAGAGAGAGAAAAACAACAGAACGTAGACAAACAAATGAAGAAGAAAAAAAACACGTATTGAGACCAAATGTATCTCTTGAGTTAAAATGATCAGTTACGACTTAAACGCTAAGGTGCATTTAAACATGAGCTAGACCCAGTGAACTACCCGGCGGCGTGACGTCACACACCGGAAAACCTCGTCACGGCGGCTACGAGCTGTCGACCAAACTAAAAATCTCCTGCTGGACGACAAAGCCGCCTCTGCTCCATATAGAAGCGCGTGTGAGAATAGCGGAGTTCAGGCAAATCACGAGGTAAATGCTAATTAGCAGCATTCCCAGCCACTGGCGCCCCAACTTTTCCTCTCCTTACACAGGCGAGCTCTAGAAAACCGAACCGTGGCGTGCAGTAGCTGACTCACTAAGCTCAGCCCGCACAGAAACGAAACGCGGTGACTGTCAAATAACAACGCGCGTTTACTTTCGACAGAACGCGCCCGCGAACGACACCGTGTTGCTTTTAGCGGCTGCCTTTAGAACGGTTAACAGTCCAGCTCGCTACAATGTAACACAAGCATTCCAGTGGAACTCCATTCACACGTTACAAATGTAACCGCTATGCCCGCTAAAAGTTAAAATACCACTGAATAT
Source organism: Sinocyclocheilus grahami (assembly GCF_001515645.1). Classification (NCBI taxonomy): domain Eukaryota; kingdom Metazoa; phylum Chordata; class Actinopteri; order Cypriniformes; family Cyprinidae; genus Sinocyclocheilus; species Sinocyclocheilus grahami. Next base: position 350,332 of record NW_015505392.1, on the reverse strand, counting down.
CGTTCCACGGATGGACTCGCCTTCCTCGCACAGTCAAATGGAGGCTCGCAGGCTAAAGCTAGCCAGGCAAACGAGAGGGGGGAGCTGGCTAAACTTAATCGCTCAAATGCGAGCAGCGCGGGCGAATCAAGTAAATCTGCGACACAACTGAAATGTTAAAACGGTAACAGCCGTGCGTCCGCTTCAAGGTCGCTCAAAGCGATTTGTTTACACCGCGACAACAGGCAAAACACAACTCTCTAACTCTGCAAAGTGGCCAGGCTGAAATAGCGAGTGTAGCTGGTTTAGCAAGCTAATGCAGGATACCGCCGCCGCGGAACTGTGATTGGATTCTGCAGCCAGTGTGTAAAAAAAATCGCGTTACAAAACCGCCGTTCACCGTCAAACATTCACCATTTGCAACCACGTCGGACTTACAGTGTTTTGTTTCCTCTTAAATCCTGTACGTTACGTCCAGCTCTGACCTTCTGGTTGGTGAAACAGCATTATAGTTAACTGCCGCCGCCATGTTCCTGCTGCCGTATGCCTGACGATGGCTGGCTGCTTGTTTATCTCGCCAGCAAAACCTCCCCCACATACTACGGGCACCAGTATCTACTCGCTTACTCTGGCCTGCATAGCAACCTTGCAGTGAGTAACGGGGCAAAATGATGATACAGCAAACATAAGGACCAGGCTCGCCCGTTGGATGGAGTTTTCTGTGTCTTTGTGTTTTTAAACTGCAAGTAGATGTTTCATAATATTATAGGAGGGAATCAAAACTGCATGCTTGCAAAACAAAATTGGTTATTAAAATAATTTTATTGGTAATTCAAATTGGACTCTCCTATTCTCAGACCCAAACACTACTGAATGTTCTCTTATATTGTCAAGGCCTGAACTTGGTTGAAAGGGTTCTGATGTTGGTGTTTTGTAAAAAAAAGTTTTTATTTGATAAGAAGTGTAGATTAAATGTATATTAAGAATCCTGAAATCACAGCATGCTGGATGTGATTTATGGAGGTCTGGAAAACAGTTTCATGTGGGCCATCTAATGTGATTTCTAATCAAGCTGTTATGACATTGATAATAGAGTGCAGATTGCTTTGGGTTTGGAATAACAACAACACAGGGCTCTCTCTGGCACACTTTTTTCTCCCACGGCACCACTTTAAAGGCGAAAGCTTTCGCAAAGTGCTATGTAAACTGGCTTTTCGACACAGTTTTGATTCCCTCCTATAATATTATGAAACATCTACTTGCAGTTTAAAAACACAAAGACACAGAAAACTCAATCCAACGGGCGAGCCTGGTCCTTATGTTTGCTGTATCATCATTTTGCCCCGTTACTCACTGCAAGGTTGCTATGCAGGCCAGAGTAAGCGAGTAGATACTGGTGCCCGTAGTATGTGGGGGAGGTTTTGCTGGCGAGATAAACAAGCAGCCAGCCATCGTCAGGCATACGGCAGCAGGAACATGGCGGCGGCAGTTAACTATAATGCTGTTTCACCAACCAGAAGGTCAGAGCTGGACGTAACGTACAGGATTTAAGAGGAAACAAAACACTGTAAGTCCGACGTGGTTGCAAATGGTGAATGTTTGACGGTGAACGGCGGTTTTGTAACGCGATTTTTTTTACACACTGGCTGCAGAATCCAATCACAGTTCCGCGGCGGCGGTATCCTGCATTAGCTTGCTAAACCAGCTACACTCGCTATTTCAGCCTGGCCACTTTGCAGAGTTAGAGAGTTGTGTTTTGCCTGTTGTCGCGGTGTAAACAAATCGCTTTGAGCGACCTGGAAGCGGATGCACGGCTGTTACTGTTTTAACATTTCAGTTGTGTCGCTGATTTACTTGATTCGCCCGCGCTGGAACTACAGTAACATCTTCTGATTTCTCTCAACATGGGGACAGGAGAGCTGTCAGTCAATAAATTGGAAAAAAAGTAACTTGCGTTACTTATTTGAAAAAGTAACTCAGATATTCTCTTGTAAATTAAAAAGTAATGCGTTACTTTACCAGTTACTTGAAAAAAAGTAATCCGATTACGTAACTCACGTTACTTGCAATGCGTTACCCCCAACACTGCACATCACTATATGGAATATGTTATTATATATAGCCTAATAATAAAAGCAATATAAATTAATCTTTTGTATTTATTTTATTTATAAGTCAAGACCTATGTCCTCGATTATGAGTCCACGTCTCTAGACGTCATTTAAAGATATAGAACACGTCTCGGGCATTACATCTGTGAAATACAATAGGAAGAAGCCCCTATAAGGGGTTTTCAATAGACAAGTACTCCACCATGTCTCATAACTGTATTGAGTTAGGCTATCAAATACACAAACATTTCTCACTTTTCTCCCAGAATACAAGCCTCAGATGGCCACGAGCTCAGTGACTGTTTGCTCGGGCAGGAAGCCAAAGCTTACCGTGATTACTCAGCAGCAATAAACCCCAAATGTGTCAGGTATCCGATCAAAACCCACACGGCGACAGGTTGATTTCATACATAAAAATACTTCCATGTGAACGCAAGCCAGCGAGCGAGATGAAGTATGGGCGAATCGAAACGAATCCTACAGTTGCAACCCGAGTCGCTCAAAGGTCCACATCGAGTGTAACTTCTCTCAGAGGGAAATCTGCAAACAGTGACTTATGCAATATTCGCTGTTCACACTCTTTCAGATTGGCACGCGCTTGACAACAATTGTGAAACAGCACGGGGTTATCGCAATGAAACGTCCCGACGAAAGAGACTGCGCTATCTGTTCAGGAAAGCATTAATAGATATGCTGTTATTTTGGTTTCATATTTTATACTTTTGCTAATGGAAAATCGCACCCCCCCCCCCCCCCCCAGCCAAAGCTTACCGTGATTACTCAGCAGCAATAAACCCCAAATGTGTCAGGTATCCGATCAAAACCCACACGGCGACAGGTTGATTTCATACATAAAAATACTTCCATGTGAACGCAAGCCAGCGAGCGAGATGAAGTATGGGCGAATCGAAACGAATCCTACAGTTGCAACCCGAGTCGCTCAAAGGTCCACATCGAGTGTAACTTCTCTCAGAGGGAAATCTGCAAACAGTGACTTATGCAATATTCGCTGTTCACACTCTTTCAGATTGGCACGCGCTTGACAACAATTGTGAAACAGCACGGGGTTATCGCAATGAAACGTCCCGACGAAAGAGACTGCGCTATCTGTTCAGGAAAGCATTAATAGATATGCTGTTATTTTGGTTTCATATTTTATACTTTTGCTAATGGAAAATCGCCCCCCCCCCCCCCAGCATCCACGCAGAGTGATTTGCAAAGCCAATAAATATCACTGTGCTTAAGAAAAATCTTGGCGAACAGCGCCACTACATGATCAACACCAACATTTGAAAGAGAATGACCTCTTGCAGCAAAATGAAATAAAACCACGTTTTCAGCATGCCTTTTTTACTGCATTTCATTTGAGAATTACGTATTAAGTTATTAAATAACTTTTATATAAAACAAAATTTGTTGTAATATTAGGCTTATATACAAAAAAAAAAACACGTTTTTTTTCCTATGCCATAAGGAGGCTCGAACAATTGTTGCTATGGTTACTTCCAATCCTCACGAGAAAGCGACTACTGTTCACGAGTGTTATTTATTTGGCACTTTCTGACCAACTCGGACTCGAAATTTACTGGTAACTGAAAAGCTGTTTGTTTGTTTTGAGCGGTTCAAGCCCTTCAAACCCATGCCATTTGAACCATGTCTTTAAATTAACGAATTTATACAAAAAAAAAATCCTTTTGAGCGTCGTTTTCTAAAATGTAATAAAAACAAATACAGACTCACTCATAGCCAATGCAGTGAAATGGGGCAATTACTGTGAAAATAACATTTTTATTAATGTATTCACTGGTTGTCTTCTCATTGGTTGTACTTGAGTAAAAGAAATGTGAGATAACAATGCTTTTTTTATTGAACTTAATTCTCTATGGACTCTATGGTTCTTAAACTAAAACCATCTATGAAAATTATGATATCGGAGATCTTTTCCTTAGATCCTGATCAGTCTCACTGGAATGACACTTGTGATTTGACATTTTCATGTGTTATCAACACCATACAGCAAAGTCGGATTTGAAAAGTTCAAGAATAAAAGGTATAATCTTTTGACAAATCAAAAGCGCACAGTTTTTCTTCATTTTGTTCATCATCCTTTGCTAAATTAACAATTTGTGGAGCATTATACTTTTTCCTTACCATGACCAATTACACAGTACAGTGCAACAAACGAAATGCTTTTAAAAAAAGGCATCAAATTAACATTTTTGCTTTTGTTTTTTTCTGAAAAAAAAATGTGACAACACGTTTATACAACAACACAAATGAAAAGACATTAGACATGGTTCCAAATGCATAGGATAGAATCAACAAAAACTGTGAGCCTTCAGAGAACTTTAAATACAACCCTGATTTCAAACTCAAGTTAAAATACTGAATTAGTCCTCTCTGATCTGTCAAAACGATGTATGGTTAGGCACTTGTAAAAATAAGTTACATTTTCCCCACAGCTTTCATGTTTTATTTGTAGGTATGACTGGATCATAGATTTGGATTTGAAATGCAGCATTCAGCAAATAAAGCAAAGAGCATATGGACCTTCAGAATAAGGAAACAAATGTAGAGGAGAATAAAAAGAACCCCTCCAAAATCCCCCAAAGCCACTTTTCCTTAAGCCCTTCTTGCAAAGAGACATAATAGTTGGATGGCTTCATGAAATACAGCATTCAGCATCCTACAGGATCAAGGAGCAGGATGACATGTTGCAAGTTTTTTTTTCTTCCAGATAAACAAGAGGGGAAAGGGGAAAAAGGCTACAGACAAACTGCGGGACGGAGAGAAATGATCAGGCTGAATGATTTAGTCAGGACAGAAGTTGGGACTTTATGATGACTTCTCCTTCCTCGCTCTGGGAGAATCTGCTCCACTGGCACCAACAGATCCATTCACACCATTGGCTGTGAAAATACAAATAAGAAGATGCTTGATGTAAGTGATTAGCAGTTCATTTTGTATTCTAGATACCTGAAGTGCTGTTACTACCGGTCAAAGGTTTGGAATAATCAGGCCCTTTCTAACGGAGCATGCTGCACAACTTCTTGTCCAGGCCCTTGTCATCTCTAGGCTGGACTACTGCAATGCTCTTCTGGCTGGACTCCCATCAAGCACAATCAAACCTCTACAAATGATTCAGAATGCAGCGGCACGACTGGTCTTCAACGAGCCCAAAAGAGCCCATGTTACACCTCTCTTCATCTCCTTGCACTGGCTACCGGTTGCGGCCCGAATCAAGTTCAAGACATTGATGCTTGCATATAGAACAGCCACAGGCTCAGCACC
>NW_015505392.1:338597-344012 GCF_001515645.1 Sinocyclocheilus grahami | reverse complement strand
CGTGGACAAACCATTCACTCTTGTTCAATGCGAATGCCGTATGCTGGAATATGAGCATTTATTCCGTCATCACCCGGGTGCTGATAGCGCGCGCGCGCACAGGTGAGACCTGAACAGCACACATTGATATCTGTGTTTAAGCTAAACTCATTTAAGCTTTGCCAGTTTAAACATTTAAGAGCCAGCTCGCGCGCGCAGTGAGAAGATTTGTGCGTGCGCTCATCTGACGCTCAAGGCGAGCAAATATTAAGCTCTCTCTGAAGTATTGTGTTTAAATGGACAAATTCTCACAAAAATTGTCAAAATGCCCGTCTTGGTAAGTATCCTATAGCAGACATAGCCGGCTGAACGTACTGGATCAGTGCATTCTCTTAAAGTGACAGCACTTTCTTAATATTAATCAAACAGCAACAAAGAAATCACTCACTGCTCTTGATTGAATAGCTTTTGTAACTTTAATAAAGATTAATATTTAATGTATGCAGTCAAATATGCAATGCTGTTTTACATTTCATTACTTTATTCAATTTCTGAATTGAAAACTAAAAACTAATGTTAGACCTACCTAAAAAAAACTGAAAATCACTGTTTATTTTATTTGTATCTTTATTCTATTGTATTTATTTGTGCTGTTACTTCTAGTTAAGATAGATTATTCTTATTTTCTTAATTTTTATTTGACGGTTTTTGCCTAAACATAGCACATACCGAACCGTACCGAAACAGTGACTCCAAAACCGTGATACAAACCGAACCATGAATAAGTTGAACCGTTCCACCACTAATAGGTTCTATTGTATTTTGTCATGTCACGCTGCGCCACTTGCGTCAGGTGTAGACACGGTTTAAGTCTGACTGGGGGGAAAAAATGGATGATCCTGTAACCAAAATCAAAATTTTACTGTTATTAATGTCTTTGAGTGTCATTCTTCGCCTGAAAAGACGGCGAAATAAGCCGGGGTTTTCATGTTTTTGAATTGTTGCTCCGGCCGGACAGGGCGTCACAGTATGTTAAAGGGTTAGTTCACCCAAAAATGAAAATTAGCTTGTGTTTTACTTGTCCTCGAAGCATCCTAGGTGTATATGATTTTCTTCTTTCTGACGAATCCAGTCAGAGGTATATTAAAAATTGTCTTTGATCTTTCAAGCCGTTTAATGGCAGTCGATTAGTCGTCAAAATAAAGCTTGCGCATTCATAAAACGTGCCGTAGATGGCTCCGGGGAATGAATAAAGGCCCCCTGTAGCGAATCTATGAGTTTTTGTAAGTAAATTATCCATATTTCAAATATAAACACTTTTCTCTCACTTCTGTTATCTATCATACGCGGTCGGTTCCGTGTATGACTGTTTCTCTCACTTCTGTTATCTATCATACGATCGGTTCCGGCGGAAGGCGCATGTATGCGCAGCACGCCTCTGAGATATGCTAGTCTCGCAAGTTTGTTTAATAGGAGCAAAGGAAGCAAAGTTTCCTTACTTTAGCAAAAAGTTTAGTCTCTTCTTGGTTTATATTGAAATCCTCCGACATTTTTCTTTGCAAATCTTCGGTTTGTACTTCTAATTTGTGACTGCGTTTTGTTTTGTTCTCTCTCCACATTCGTCACTGATCACGCAACGCATATGTGCTGCGTCATCTGCCGGAACTGCTTCAGTGGATGACAGTCAGTGGAAGTGAGAGAAAAGTGTTTATTACGTTTGAAATATGGATATTTTTCTTACAAAAACTCATGGATTCCATGGGCCTTTATTCATCCCCCGGAGCCATCTGCGGCACGTTTTATTATGAATGCGCGAGCTTTATTTGACGACTTGTGGACTGTTCAACTGCAACACCCGCTGAGTGCCATTAAACAGCTTGAAAGATCAAAGACAATTTTTAATATACCTCTGACTGGATTCGTCAGAAAGAAGAAAATCATATACACCTAGGATGCTTAAATCCTCCGACATTTTTCTTTGCAAATCTTCGGTTTGTACTTCTAATTCATGACCGGCGTTTTGTTTTGTTCTCTCTCCACATTCGTCACTGATCACGCAACGCATATGTGCTGCGTCATCTGCCGGAACTGCTTCAGTGGATGACAGTCAGTGGAAGTGAGAGAAAAGTGTTTATTACGTTTGAAATATGGATATTTTTCTTACAAAAACTCATGGATTCCATGGGCCTTTATTCATCCCCCGGAGCCATCTGCGGCACGTTTTATTATGAATGCGCGAGCTTTATTTGACGACTTGTGGACTGTTCAACTGCAACACCCGCTGAGTGCCATTAAACAGCTTGAAAGATCAAAGACAATTTTTAATATAACTCCGACTGGATTCGTCTGAAAGAAGAAAGTCATATACACCTAGGATGCTTCGAGGGTAAGTAAAACACAAGCTAATTTTCATTTTTGGGTGAACTAACCCTTTAAGAGGCGTAACATTTCCGTCACACGCTTGAGGTTTTCGGCCAATCACAACGCACTGGACAGCTGGCCAATCAGAGCACACCTTGCTTTTCAGACCGACTAGCTTTGTAAAAATTGAGTGTTTCAGAAAGGCGAGGCATAGAGGATAAACGATAATGTACAGTATGTGGAAAATAATGTGTGTTTTTTTTTTACTTTAAACCGCATTTTATTACACCAAATACACAAAATTATGTTCTTTTTAGCAACATCATATAACCCTTTTAAATGATTTTTCTTAAAAGCAATATGCTTTAAAAACAATTCTATATTCCCAATACAGTACAGCATCAAGTACTTTATTGCTTAAAGCAGGGGTGCCCAAACTCGGTCCTGGAGGGACGGTGTCCTGCAGAGTTTAGCTCCAGCTTGCCTCAACACACCTGCCTGGAAGTTTCTAGTATGCCTAGTAAGACCTTGATTAGCTGCTTCAGGTGTGTTTGATTAGGGTTGAAGGTAAACTCTGCAGCACACCGGCCCTCCAGGACCGAGTTTGGGCACCCCTGGCTTAAAGGCACAATATGTAATTTTCGCAGCTAGAGGGCGCGTATTCAAAATAAACCATGAGACAAAGGTGTAGTTTGATGACGCCGTGACTGGGTGTGGAATCATGGGAGTTGTCATCTTCATCCCCACAGCCGATGCAATCTGACGGGACTCGGGCAGAAATCACGTTCATGGATGAGCTAACGATTTATTAACGTAGTAGAATGAAGCAGGGTGAGGCTGTACTCGGTACAGTACTTGTGCTGACTTGCATACACCCAAAGCATGCACAATCTCTCAGACAGCATATGACCCAGAATTCAGTTGTGTTTATTGGCTTATTGCACTTCGATGGTCAAATACACACAAAATTGTCAAAATGCCATTTTGGCGAGTATTCATGTAAACGCTTATGTCTTATGTAAACAGCCGAAATCAGATGCATGTCAGTTTATTGGTAAAATAGTGACAGCAGCCTCTAAAATGAGTCATATCATCAGTCATATCGCCCACCCCTAACTGGAACATTAGAATAGCGCATGGTGTTTAACTAAACATGTAAACTGATCTTAAGTGGGCAATACTGACCTTTCTTTGATTTGCTCTTAGAAGAGGACGGTTTCTTCTTTAAGGTCTGAGTCTGTGCGTGTTCTCTCCATCGTCGCAGCTGGAAGTTGATAAATTTCCACATCATAAAAGCCTGAGTGGTGCATATTGCAGCCAGGACAGTCACCCTAAGAGAAACAGAGTGCCATTACCAAACAACTCCAACAATAATACAGCAAAAGGTTGTCATTGCTTTTCCATCATCTGGTGTTTAAATGAATCACGTCCATCCAAAAGGCTCTCACTTTCAGTAGAAAAGCTTTTACAATGTGATTGCATATTATGCATATTATGAGTTGAGACTTTTTGACTGGAAATTTTGGGCAACTAGAGCTAATTTTTATATTTGATGCAAAGGTTTGTTTGTTTGTTTTGGCTACATAACGCTGTTACCATCTCTCACATCATCTCACACTTTTATACTAAAAACCAAACACTTCAAAACTGAACTGCATATCAGATTTGGACAGCATTGCACAAACCACAAAACCAGCATGGTGCAAACCATTTGAATTTAACAGAGAATTTTACTACTTCAAAGCTCTACAGAAATTCAAACAAGGCACTTGATTTATAATAAGGTACTAAAAATTGCTTCTTGAAAAATGAAATCAAAGCGGCAACTGCTGGAAAGCAACTCAAAATGCTTTCAGACATTTGCATGATTTATCTCAATTATTTCTTCCATTTTTTTTTTTTGCAATGACAAGATGAATATCACCCTGCTTACCGTACAAAGAGGACATTAAAGCTTCCCTCTGCAAGGTTCAGACCCTGTTTCTCTGCTCCAGCCAGCCCAAAGCCCACAGTGAGAACAGACAGGGAAAGAGTCAACAACCGGCCCAGCACAAACAGAACAGCCCACACTGTAAACCTGTTAACATACACAAAATGCTTCATAACAGTCAAACATCCTTTCCTGAGTTTCAAAAGCAGAAATGTGCTAATATTCAATTTCCCTGTGCACAGTAAAAATCATTAGAGGCGGACATCGGATGTTTATTAAAGGGGACATCGGACGCCCATTTTCCACAAGTTGGTATGATTCTTTAGGGCAGTGGTCACCAATGTGGTGCCCATGGGCACCTGGTAGCTCGCATGGAGTCTGAGTCGCCCGCCATGCATGTTCTATAAATAGCCTAAATTTGTGTCGGGCGATAAATGATGTCATATCGAGATTATGATCAAATTTATGTTAATAATGATGATAATTTTTACTCAATATGGATTAATCACAACAGAAATAAATGTTACAGCAACCAGTCAGTGCATGTTGCTAACAAGTCTGCATGTTCTGTGTGTCTGTGTGAATGCGTGGAGTAGTTTCATTTGATACACAAACTCAAACACACGTGACTCTGTGATTTCAGCGTCTGCGTCTCAATATATGAGGACATGAACACATGCACTTCATCTTCAGAGCTGCTCTGAGAGTCACTTCACCAGCTTTATGCAGTTTCATTTGAGAAAAAACACGCTGAAACTAAAACGGAAATACCTTCATGACAAACCGTCAAATTAAAAGTCCGGTTTAACTTGAAATTATATGATTGAGTATGTTACTACTGTATACTACAATGCAATTCAGTGTATGTATGTATTGGGAGTATATCAAACAAGTAGCTCTTGCGACTATTTTATCCCTTCAGGGAGCCCTCACTCGTTGGAGACCTGGAGACCCCAGCTTTGGGGTCATCATGAACCGTCTGCAACATACTTTGGTTAAAATTCCTCAGTGGTAGTGTAAACCAACACCCTTTTTACCTTGTCAAAACAGCTCTGTTCACAGCGACCTGTTTCGGTTAGGGATGCACCGATACCACTTTTTCCCAGTACTCGCCCGATACCGATACTTTTATTTTTGGTACTTGC
>NW_015505392.1:334120-338547 GCF_001515645.1 Sinocyclocheilus grahami | reverse complement strand
TTATTTTGCTATCCTCACTTACATAAATGAACTATAGTGTCCTGCACCAAGTTTTTGTTACTTTCACTGTTCATTTTTTTTGCTCTATGGTACATCATCTTTAATTTAATAGCATTATGCAGTGGCTTAGTACTGTAATCACGCGCTTTGCTGTAATAATGTAGGGAACCACTCGTTATAAATCGTTATAAAACTGTGATATTTTCAGAAATAGAAGTCGCGTTTTCATCTGAAACGTGCTGCGATTTATATTCCAAAGTCACTCATATAATGCACAAACACTCAAGCAAGCAAAACACACGCAACGCGTGCAGGTATTTGTACTGATGCAGAATAGTACAGCCTAGCACATTTCACACGGGCTGCTAGATTCACTTTCGCCAGAAAGTCGTGTATGCCTAAGGTTGAAAATAAATTGTTTATAGTGAATGCCCCTATAAATGGACTTATTTTTACGATTTAGTTTTAATTCAAATAATGCGTGTGCTACGCGAGTGAACATCAAAGATCACACAACAGAATTGCGCTCTCTCTCTCCCTCCCTACCACCGTTAAGTAACTTGTGCATTGTTTTACTTACTTCTTTTTGACATATCCGACCGAACTACAAGCTTTTCAGTGATGTCTGTGAGAAAGATATATTCACTCGACAAGCTCGCTCATCTGCGCCGCCGCGCGCTCAATCCACTCAGCGTGCTTTGCTTATCAGCTCGCACCCACCAGCTATACAGGCGTTAATACTGAATGTTTAACATTATATTCATTCCATACACAGACTTCGTAGTAGACATCCTTAACTCCATTCTGCTGTCTGTTGTTCGGTTGTGGGTGTTTCATTGTCTGAATATGGCGCTTATCACATGCTGTGTGGTATCGGCCTTTGGTATCGGGGCATTTGAACGAGTACGTGTACAGGAGCTCAGTATCGGTACATCCCTAAAATTAACGATCAATTAATCGATTAATCGTTGACCTTAATGCGTCTATGCAGCCCGGCATGACAGGATTAAACACAATTGCAATGTTTTCAACTGACATTATGGCATTTAAAATAAAATGATCCCAAACGTAACTGTGGCGCGTGTGGCTGTGCTGCGCAGTCAGTGAACCGCTTCCATCAGCGCTGCTGCAGCAAAACACACGGTTGCTCACATCAAACATTATCATGCGAGTATTATGACCAGTACTTACAGCCTTTAAAAAGGCGACTTTTCAGGAGATTAGCTACAGCCACCAAACGTGGTACATATATTGTTCTCATCAAGCTGGACAACTTTCTAATTTACAATAATTAGCTACGACCAACAGGAAGTCGGCTATTTTGAATATGGCTGTGAATTAATGCATACTCCTCAGAGAAGAAATATACTGTACACACCAAACTTTTCCTAGATGATGCCAAAACATTGAGGAACTTAAATTGCGGATTTTATTTATCCTAATGTTTATAGTGAATGCCCCTATAAAATGGTCTTATTTTTACGATTTCGTTTTAATCCAAATGATGCGTGTGCTACGTGAGTGAACATCAAAGATCACACAACAGAATTGCGTGCGCACTCGCTCTCTCTCCCTACCGTTAAGTAACTTGTGCATTGTTTTACTTGTTTTTGACGTATCCGACCGAACTACAAACTTTCCAGTGATGTCTGTGAGAAAGGCATAGGCGTAATTTGCGGGTGGGACATGTCCCCACCACTTTTTGCCAGGGTCGATATTGTCCCTACCACTTTTTGAAAGTAATTGAAAAATATATTGCGGAAGGTAGGCTATGTATTAAAGGGAAAACAAGATCAACAAATCATTCTTCATAATCTAATTAGGGTGATAAAAAAAATTAACTCCTTATGCATGCATAACACGTGCAGTGCAATAACGATGTGATTTACAGCTGTCGCACTTTTCATAATGTCATTAGGCTATAGCATTTTATTTTAAAAATGGAGAGCCTCCTTGTGCTAAGTAGGCCTGCCCTCTACTAAAGATTTTTCTAGTCAACTAGTCGCACGTTATATTAAATTGATTCATAAAATAATATATTAACCATACTTCAATATAGGCTATAGGCAGACGTATTAGGCTAGAGCCTATTCCGCGCTCAAGCAATTGCCTCAAAGCACCGGCAAAGTGATTATGAACGTTGCGGGGGAAAAGAAGACATTTTAATTATTTATTAATAAACTAGTGCTTTCTGAGTCAGTGTCGAGTGCAAAGATGAGGTTGCCGAATGCCGACGCTGACTTGCCATCTCCACATGGACTTAATAGAAATGCACCTTTTCATACGGACTACAAAATTAAAGAATATTACAAAATTAAGTGGGCGAGTTTCTTACATTTATTTTATTTTTCATATAAAAATTATAATGACCTGTTTTGGTTATATTTACTATTAATTGCAGAAGGTGCGCTCAGCAAAAATGACGCGAATATTGATGATTTTCACGCTTAAGTCAAGTAAAAGACCGCTTCTTAAACCAGAGAAGGTTTTTTCAAGTTAAAAAGTCATAATTGAGAGATATAAACGGGCAATTCTGAGAAATAAAATCAGAATTGTGAGACATAAGCTCACAATTCAGACTTTTTTCTCGCAATTGCGAATTTATATCACGCAATTCTGACTTTTTTTTGTCAGAACTGTGATATATAAACTCGCAATTCTGAGAACATAGTCTTTTTTCTCCCTCAAAATTGGACTTATAAACTCGCAATGGCGAGTTAATCTCACAATTCTGAGAAAAAAAGTGAGAATTATGAGAAAAAAAGTCAGAATTATGAGATATAAACTCGCAATTGCGAGAAAAAAGTGAGAATTGCGAGTTTTTCTCGCAATTGTGACTTTATATCTCGCAATTCTGACTTTATATCTCATAATTCTGTGGAATAAAGTCAGAATTGTGAGATAAAAAGTCGCAATTACCTTTTTTTTTTTAATTCAGTGGCAGAAACGACTTCCATACCTTATGCTATGGAGTCTCTCTCTCTCTTTTTTTTTTTTTTTAGACTTTTGAAAACAGCAACTCCCCTCTACTGGTTACGAAGCAGCCACTTAACTTCATCATCAAGATTGCTTATAAGTCTCTATTATTCCACTCATTTAACAAACCTCACATTCATGCATCTGAGTTCACTTCACTGATACCTCTGCAACTTTTAGCCTCACACAACTGCCATCAAGTCTGGTCCACATTGCAGGTTATTTAGGCTAAAAACCATCCTATACAGGAAGACACTAAATGACCAATCAAATAAAATGACCCTTTCTTTCTTTCTTTCTTTCTATATTAATATATTTATTTACAAGATGCTATTATAGTTTTATTAGTTAAAAAGTCATAATTGAGAGATATAAACGGGCAATTCTGAGAAATAAAATCAGAATTGCGGGATATAAACTCGCAATTGCGAGACATAAACTCACAATTCAGACTTTTTTCTCGCAATTGCGAATTTATATCACGCAATTCTGACTTTTTTTTGTCAGAACTGTGATATATAAACTCGCAATTCTGAGAACATATCAGTCTTTTTTCTCCCTCAAAATTGGATTTATAAACTCGCAATGGCGAGTTAATCTCACAATTCTGAGAAAAAAAGTGAGAATTGTGAGAAAAAAAGTCAGAATTATGAGATATAAACTCGCAATTGCGAGAAAAAAGTGAGAATTGCGAGTTTTTCTCGCAATTGTGACTTTATATCTCGCAATTCTGACTTTATATCTCATAATTCTGTGGAATAAAGTCAGAATTGTGAGATAAAAAGTCGCAATTACCTTTTTTTTTTTTAATTCAGTGGCAGAAACGACTTCCATACCTTATGCTATGGAGTCTCTCTCTCTCTTTTTTTTTTTTTTTAGATTCCTCAGTGTTTGCTAAACGTTCTGTAATTTATGAGTCATTATATAGCCTAATACAGTGTGTAGACCTATGCCATGCCTCATCTTATTCGTTTGTTAATAACGTTTTGTAAGCTAGTTTGTCATTGAATACTGTTTTTTTGTTGTTGTGCATTTTTATTAAAAATAATGAATCCATCTTTTTTGTCTTAAAAGGTGAAAGGTCTATAGATGTAAGCAAAACAGACAATTTTGATTGTAAAACCTGACACGATCGTGAAATCGAAAGTGAAAGCATCCGAAGCCCGGTTTATAACATGTCAAAAGAGGAACTCCTGTTCACAAAATTCAAATCACAAATAATACTACTGATGAAAAAGAACGGGTTGAATGTTAACTACTTTCGTTTCCATATAACTATAAACTATGATAAAAGTTCATCAGCGTGCATTGATTAACAGCATGTTGTAGCGCAAAAAAAAAACCCTGCTCGTGCAACCAACTGAGAAAGTTAATCGCAAAAGAGCGAGCAGTGGGAAGAATGAGTCTGGAGCCCTGAATTGCCCAGCTCCCTCTGTCAATGATCTAGCACT
>NW_015505392.1:317793-332382 GCF_001515645.1 Sinocyclocheilus grahami | reverse complement strand
TTAATAGAAATGCACCTTTTCATACGGACTACAAAATTAAAGAATATTACAAAATCAAGTGGGCGAGTTTTCCTTATATTTATTTTATTTTTCATATAAAAATTATAATGACCTGTTTTGGTTATATTTACTATTAATTGCAGAAGGTGCGCTCAGCAAAAATGACGCGAATATTGATGATTTTCACGCTTAAGTCAAGTAAAAGACCGCTTCTTAAACCAGAGAAGGTTTTTTCAAGTTAAAAAGTCATAATTGAGAGATATAAACGGGCAATTCTGAGAAATAAAATCAGAATTGCGTGATATAAACTCACAATTCAGACTTTTTTTCTCGCAATTGCGAATTTATATCACGCAATTCTGACTTTTTTTGTCAGAATTGTGATATATAAACTCGCAATTCTGAGAACATATCAGTCTTTTTTCTCCCTCAAAATTGGATTTATAAACTCGCAATGGCGAGTTAATCTCACAATTCTGAGAAAAAAAGTGAGAATTGTGAGAAAAAAAGTCAGAATTATGAGATATAAACTCGCAATTGCGAGAAAAAAGTGAGAATTGCGAGTTTTTCTCGCAATTGTGACTTTATATCTCGCAATTCCGACTTTATATCTCATAATTCTGTGGAATAAAGTCAGAATTGTGAGATAAAAAGTCGCAATTACCTTTTTTTTTTTTAATTCAGTGGCAGAAACGGCTTCCATACCTTATGCTATGGAGTCTCTCTCTCTTTTTTTTTTTAGATTCCTCAGTGTTTGCTAAACGTTCTGTAATTTATGAGTCATTATATAGCCTAATACAGTGTGTAGACCTATGCCATGCCTCATCTTATTCGTTTGTTAATAACGTTTTGTAAGCTAGTTTGTCATTGAATACTGTTTTTTTGTTGTTGTGCATTTTTATTAAAAATAATGAATCCATCTTTTTTGTCTTAAAAGGTGAAAGGTCTATAGATGTAAGCAAAACAGACAATTTTGATTGTAAAACCTGACACGATCGTGAAATCGAAAGTGAAAGCATCCGAAGCCCGGTTTATAACATGTCAAAAGAGGAACTCCTGTTCACAAAATTCAAATCACAAATAATACTACTGATGAAAAAGAACGGGTTGAATATTAACTACTTTCGTTTCCATATAACTATAAACTATGATAAAAGTTCATCAGCGTGCATTGATTAACAGCATGTTGTAGCGCAAAAAAAAAAAAACCCTGCTCGTGCAACCAACTGAGAAAGTTAATCGCAAAAGAGCGACCGGTGGGAAGAATGAGTCTGGAGCGCTGAATTGCCCAGCTCCCTCTGTTAATGATCACCCCCTCAGCACCTGCGTTCATAATTCTCTGGCGCTGCCCCTGGTACATCGATGTATTTTTGAAAAGCAAAAATTAAGTTTGTTCAGCTCTAAACCCAGTCCCCGAGTAAATTAGGTTATTATAAAAAACTAGCAAAACGAGTCCCCACCACCTTTCAAAGCAAAGTTACACCACTGGAGAAAGGTATATTCACTCGACAAGCTTCCACATCTGCGCCGCGCTCAAGCCACTCAGCGTGCTTTGCTTATCAGCTCGCGCACATCACTTATACAGTCAATACTGAATGTAGGGCTGGGCGGTATAACCAAAAATGTACATCACGGTATTTTTCAAAATTATACCGCTTTCACGGTACATGACGGTATTTTTTTTCATGCATGACCGTGTGTTAACCATAATTTCTACTGATTGAGTGAGGAAATACTGCAGTATATTGACTTAGAATGCCCTATTTTACTGTCATGATGAGTGAATAGTCAAAAAATACCACACTAAATAGTGAAGTGAAAGTGAAGTGACGTGACATGTGGCCAAGTATGGTGACCCATACTCAGAATTAGTGCTCTGCATTTAACCCATCCAAAGTGCACACACACAGCAGTGAACACACACACACACACACACACACACACACACACACCGTGAACACTCACCCGAAGCAGTGGGCAGCCATTTTTTGCCATAAAAAGACATGAATGAACATGCATAGGTAAAAACAACAGATTTTTTAAATCACCAATACATTTTTAGTTTTCAGGATTTTTTAACTTTCATGCTTAGTAACACATACAGCTGTTCCTTCACCACAGTGAAACAGTGAAAAGGGACCCCTTTCAAACAGTGTCGTGTTCCGAACGTTGTTTAAGCGACATACACCGGTATTGCGGTATTTTAAAAATTCATATCATACCAAAAATAAACACCGGTATTTGGTATGAACCGGTATACCGCCCAGCACTAACTGAATGTTTAACATTATATTCATTGCATACATATACTTCGTAGACATCATTAATCTCTAATAACTCCATTCTGCTGTCTGTTGTTGGTGTTTCATTGTCTGTATATGGCACTTAACACATGCTGTGTGGTATTGGCGTTTGGTATCGGGGCATTTTAACGAGTACGAGTACAGGAGCTCAGTATCGGGCCCGATCCCTAGTTTCGGTGCATGTCTCTTTAAATGCTAAGGAGCTCTGCTCACCCCACCCCTCTTTTCCGTGAAAGAGGAAAGGCGATTTGCAAATAATCATAAGAAATATAAAGTGTGGGACTTACTTCTTCTGGAGGTGCAGCTGTATCACAAACAGTGGGTACTGATCTATCCTGGAGTTTGAACTTTTTAGCAAAACCTGCCTTGAATTGTCCCTCGTTCAGAAAGCAGTCTGGAGTAAAATGATTCGCGCAAACAAACGCATTTAGGTAGATCAGGGGGCGCATTCCCTTCAAAAACAAAGGTAATCCACTGTGTCTCAGATGTCGGGAGTAAATGACAACTGCTTATCCATTGACATAAACATAGGCCTACATTAGCTGAACTCTGTCTGTTTTTACGTGTTGTTATTATTAACAAGCCATATTACAGATGCGTGGGTGGAGAACGGTACGGTTCGATTTTTTACCGAGAACCATTACATCCCTAGTACACACACTGCCAAGACACATTTTAGTTCAAACAAAGTGTAAAAGTGAATTTTGCATCCGATGTCCCCTTTAACTGGACTTAGTCCGTGTAATCAATAGTACTCACCCGGTCTGCCTGTCTTCATTGCTGAAGTAAATGAGTCGGGAGACATGGAAGAGGAGCTCAACAAAGTAATGCAGAACCAGCAACACCAGGCCCAACCGGTTCAGACTGGAAAACATATCATTAATAGTTTAAACATGAATGAAACTACTGTATTAATCTTTAAAAAAATGTCATTTCTTGCCATTATGCATACAGTCATGTCAACTTTACACCATGTCCTAATCAGGTGCAACAACAGCCAATCAAAAATATGTCAAAGTTTTGGGTCAGTAAGATTTTGTTTTGTTTTTGAAACCTCACCAAGGCTGCATATATTTGATTGAAAATACAGTAAAAACAGTAATATTGTGAAATATCATTACAATTTAAAATAATTGTTTTCTGTTTTAATATATTTTAAAATGTAATTTATTACTGTGATGGCATTTATTACGGTCATTACTCCAGTCTTCAGTGTCACATGATCCTTCAGAAATCATTCTAATATTCTCTTTTTGGTTATTGTTCTCAATGTTGAAAACAGTTGAGCTGCTGTTTTTGTAGAAACCATGAGACTTCTTTTCGGGTTTTTTTTTTTTTTGAGGAATAGTAAGTCCAATTTATGTGAAAATGAAATAGAAATCTTTTGTAACATAATACATGTCTTTACCATCACTTTTGATCAATTTAATGTGCAAATTTTTTTTATATAAAACTTGCCTGTACATTTTTGAAAGGTAGAGTATTTAGAGCAGGATTCTGGATCGATTAGATTTCATGTTCAAGTGAACGTGTAATTTATGTTTTAGCACAAAATGTGTGCCCTGACAACTGTTTATGACGATTAATAAACATGACATATTAATTGCTTACTTCAGAACGTAGGCTCCAGTGATGTGGACCAGGTAAAGGCTGATATAAACAAGCTGACGAGGAATGTCCTCCTGAAAAATAAAATAAAACAAAACATTTACTAAAACATCCAAAATAAATACTATCTCCTAAAACAGTTCCATATTCTTAAACTGTCATTGTGTATACACATCCAAAAATGTCCACAGTGATTGTCTATTGTCATTTCTTCACTGAATTTCATTTGGTAAACACTGGAAAGGGAAATCAGTCCGGTCACAATAACAGGATGCATGAATATGGTTTTCAGTGCATGTTGCACATCCTCAAACACTTTGCTTGCTTACTTTCTTGGTCTTCTGGAAGTAGAGCTCAGGGATAGCATGAAGCCAGTAACCAAGCTGACAGATGTAGTAGAACTTCATCTGGAACCTAAAACAAGATGAGCAACTTCTTTAGCATCTCCACGACTCTTGGAAGTCGAATGTCAATGATGTTTGCATTTGTAAGCTGTGTGTTACATACAGTAGATCTACAAAAATCAGAAGAGAGAATTAGAGGTAGGCTAATGCAAGAAAATTTGATCAGGAGCCATGAGAAATCTTTTGAATGGTCTTCTTGATGTGAACCAGCCCAGCAGATCAGTTTACCAAAGAAGATGCAACTTATGAGTGCTCATGCAGCAGATCGGCAGATGTAATGCGAGATGGAATATGAACCTCCACCATTTCACGGTCCACATTGAAAACACCCATCACTTTCCCTTCATTGATCAGCATATTCCATTACTTAAAATGTAACCATGCTATGCATTTAAATACATCTGCACTGTACTTACAGCATAAGGGTGTGCGGGTAACCGTCCCACAGGCTGACAGGGTTGGACAGGAGGTTCTCCTTCAGATGAAGCAGAACAAGTCAAATGAATCTTTCAGACACCGCTACAAACACGGACCTGCACACAAACTCATTTATATGAAGCAGAGTAGTGAAGCTCTTACAGAAACAAGAATGTTGGCTCCCCACAGGCAGGAGAAGAGGTAGAAGGCACCCAGCTGACCCGACTCGTTGAACTTGCTGTGCTTGGTTTTGGAGAAGTGCATCTTCCTGTTGATTTTCTGAACAGTCGTGGATAATAAAAAAAAAAAAAGGCAAAACATTTATTAGTATTAACAGTGTTGCACCAAAACACTATTAAGATACACATTAATATTTATGGACAAATGTCAGTTGTTTCAGCTAAAACGTTGAAAGTTTATTCAGTTTTCACAGGATACTTACATCCAGCATGTATTCCTGAATAATGGCGTGCATGATAATGGCAACTAACATGTAGAAGAAGACGGTGGCCACATCTTTCAGACCGTAATGGAAGTAATTCACTGTAGTTTCCTCTGAACCTCCTAAAATCCATGATACAAACAAAATGTAAGCATAAAAATGAACATAATGCGGTCTTATTAAAAAGCTTAATTGCATGATTGCACACTCATTATGGCCAAGTATGGTACCTTCTTGATTTAATTAAATCTAGACAGATATAACTGATTTGTTTAGCCGAACTCAAAACAGCAAGATAATGAATAACAGAACCAATGATCTCACACCTTACCGTTTAACCCTTTGGAAGTGAGCATTATTATTGCAAAATAAAAAGAGAGAATCAATGTAAAACAAAAATATGGTGTTGTTTTTTTTACATTATTGAGCTCGTTTTTATAAACGGCCACAGTAAGTGTCAGTGGCATCACTTATCAGTTCATTAATAAACATAATTAGAAGAGCTGTTAGACAAAAACTTGTCGGAACTAAACATCCTGATAATTTTTAGGTGTTTTAATTAAAACAAAAACAACAACGTAACAGAAAATATTAAAACTAGACAAATATAATTCATACTAAAGCTATACAAACAGACCAAAAGAAACTGGAGTACAAATTATATATATTTACTTAAATCTGGTTAGAAATGCCCATTAAGAGCAAAAAATCTGTTCCAGTAGTGTAAACTTCATTTCCCATGATGCATCAGCACTGACGCTGATATTTAGCAAACTATCGTCCAAATCTAACGGTTGTGCAAACTCGCATTCCTAACGAGTACTGAGAGAGTTAAATCATTAGGTTACTGTCAGTAAAAGCATTTTGGTGGCACAAATCGTGACCCTGCTGTCGCTGTGCAGCGGTGACAGCGAGCGCTCACTCGTTCTCCGATTGCCACGTAACACTTCACTTGCGCGTAAAAGTATCAGTGCAGCTACAATGTTACGTAATCATCTTTACAAATCAATTCTGTTATTCCGTTCAACACTCCTTTGCATTTAATAAATTCGCGCACGTGCTTTTTTTCTTCTTTTAAATCAACTTCCTTTAATCGCTTCATATGGAATTCCTCTCTCGCTCTCATGCATCATGTCTCTGTGAATCAAAATCCCCAACTATTTGAACGCAATCGGCAATTAGCGCCTGCGCTTGAGAGTAAAACCTGCGCTAAAATAATTTTTTATATGAATCATAAATATGCAAACGGATTTAAAAATGCTGCACATTAAAGGCAAAACCAAAAAGTAGCCCAACAGTTCTATCTGCAGTTAAAGGAAGTGAAAGGGACGAGACTATGACAGAACACGAAAGATGCGTTATATTGCTTATAGAAAAGGGGGAACAAAATATAAACACTGATTAGGCTGATTTGTCATCTTTGATTCCAAACTGGTTTTAAATCGGTAAGAGTGAATGAATTAATTCCAAATTCTCGTGGACTCTTACCTCAAACATAAGACCCAGCAGAAACACCATAGCAACACAAGACACAATATCCGCGTGGTTCTGGATCACAAACTCGTGGCTGAGCACCGGTGGGTTCTTGTTGTTCTTTTTTCGGATTCCCATCTTGGCGGATGTTGAGAGAACTTTTGTTGAGTGGGAATGAGGAACACGTCTTCACTTTTGTTATCTTCGTCTTCTTCTTCTTGTTAGTTTTATGGTGGATTGTAACCATGACTTATCAGGTGCATACCGCCACCTACTGTATCGGAGTATGCAGCATTGATTATACAGGTGCATCTCAATAAATTAGAATGTTGTGGAAAAGTTCATTTATTTCAGCAATTCAACTCAAATTGTGAAACTCGTGTATTAAATCAGTTCAATGCTCACATTTAACAAAAACCCATCAATTCACTATCTCAACCAATTAGAATATGGTGACATGCCAATCAGCTAATCAACTCAAAACACTTGCAAAAGGTTTCCTGAGCCCTCAAAATGGTCTCTCAGTTTGGTTCACTAGGCTACACAATCATGAGGAAGACTGCTGATCTGACAGTTGTCCAGAAGACAATCATTGACACCCTTCACAAGGAGGGTAAGCCACAAACATTCATTGCCAAAGAAGCTGGCTGTTCACAGAGTGCTGTATCCAAGCATGTTAACAGAAAGTTGAGTGGAAGGAAAAAGTGTGGAAGAAAAAGATGCACAACCAACCGAGAGAACCGCAGCCTTATGAGGATTGTCAAGCAAAATCAATTCAAGAATTTGAGTGAACTTCACAAGGAATGGACTGAGGCTGGGGTCAAGGCATCAAGAGCCACCACACACAGACGTGTCAAGGAATTTGGCTACAGTTGTCGTATTCCTCTTGTTAAGCCACTCCTGAACCACAGACAACGTCAGAGGCATCTTACCTGCGCTAACGAGAAGAAGAACTGGACTGTTGCCCAGTGGTCCAAAGTCCTCCTTTCAGATGAGAGTAAGTTTTGTATTTCATTTGGAAACCAAGGTCATAGAGTCTGGAGGAAGGGTGGAGAAGCTCATAGCCCAAGTTGCTTGAAGTCCAGTGTTAAGTTTCCACAGTCTGTGATGATTTGGGGTGCAATGTCATCCGCTGGTGTTGGTCCATTGTGTTTTTTGAAAACCAACGTCACTGCACCCGTTTACCAAGAAATTTTGGAGCACTTCATGCTTCCTTCTGCTGACCAGCTTTTTGAAGATGCTGATTTCATTTTCCAGCAGGATTTGGCACCTGCCCACACTGCCAAAAGCACCAAAAGTTGGTTAAATGACCATGGTGTTGGTGTGCTTGACTGGCCAGCAAACTCACCAGACCTGAACCCCATAGAGAATCTATGGGGTATTGTCAAGAGGAAAATGAGAAACAAGAGACCAAAAAATGCAGATGAGCTGAAGGCCACTGTCAAAGAAACCTGGGCTTCCATACCACCTCAGCAGTGCCACAAACTGATCATCTCCATGCCACGCCGAATTGAGGCAGTAATTAAAGCAAAAGGAGCCCCTACCAAGTATTGAGTACATGTACAGTAAATTAACATACTTTCCAGAAGGCCAACAATTCACTAAAAATGTTTTTTTTATTGGTCTTATGAAGTATTCTAATTTGTTGAGATAGTGAATTGGTGGGTTTTTGTTAAATGTGAGCCAAAATCATCACAATTAAAAGAACCAAAGACTTAAACTACTTCAGTCTGTGTGCATTGAATTTATTTAATACACGAGTTTCACAATTTGAGTTGAATTACTGAAATAAGTGAACTTTTCCAAGACATTCTAATTTATTGAGATGCACCTGTATCTCACTGAATGCACTTTACATTATAAAAAAAATAAAATAATTTTATAAATAAATATTATAGCACTACTATCTAAATCCTATAATATACCCCTGTATCCTTCAGATATTCCACAACAGCATCCTGTGCATCTTTAACCCCTTCTCCTGTTGTTCCCAAAACACCCTCAAGGTTCCATTTCCTTCCTGTCTGACTTATCTATTGGTTTAATCTAATCCTCTCTCTTCCCTATACTTCCTGCAATGCAACAATATATGTTCTGCATTTTCTGTGATTTTACATTCCATACATTCATCTGATTTACTTTTACCTAACAAAAACAATGTTTTATTTAACCCTGTGTGGTCAAACCTCAGCCTGGTTAGAACTGACTCCTCCCTTCTATTCCTTCCATTCACACCCTGTGCGTTGATATTATCCATGTCCCGTCTGTCCTGCCATTTCTTCATTATTTCTTTTTTTATTATTGCCTTAGCTTCTCCTTTACCAAGGGAATATTTATAATATCGCTCGCCCTGGTTGATTTCTTTGCTATTTTGTCTCACTATTGTTATCCGGCAGGGACGTCAGTCTTAACGCCTACTTCTGTCTTTCTTCTTCCAACCCCTTTTTTCAATTTAAGGCACGTTGTACAGTGACAAAAGATGCAGTAGCGCCATCTGTTGGACTGGAGTAAATGAGACGGTTTATTCATTTTCACCCAAAAATGAAATTTCTGTCATTAATTACTCACCCTCATGTCGTTTCAACCCCGTAAGACCTTCGTTCATCTTTGGAACACAAATTAAGATATTTTTGATGGAATCTGAGAGCTGTCTGACCCTGCATAGACAGCAATACAACTGAAATGTTCCCAAGTCCAGGGATGTAGCAAGGAGATCTGTAAAATAATCCATGTGACATCAGTGGTTCATCCGCAATTATACGAAGCTATGAGAATACTTTTTGTGGCAAAAAGTGACTTTATTCAACAATTCGTCTCCTCCGCGTCACCCTGTAGCGCCATTTTGGAGAGTATCAGCTGGACGTAAACAGCGTATGCTGTTCTGTGTCAGCCGCACCGCACGGATACGTTGATTTCGTTCAGATCAAATCACAACAACGTAGGAAACCGGCGTGACGCAGCTGAAACAGAACAGCATACGTTGTTTATGTCCAGCTGAAAAAATATATTAATTTGTGTTCCGAAGATGAACGAAGGTCTTACGGGTTTGAAACGACATGAGGGTGAGTAATTAATGACAGAATTAAATTTTTGGGTGAACTATCCCTTTAACGTCAAAGGCCCTTTTTAGTTTAGAAGGGAGGATACATAGTGAATTAAATGAATAACAATAAACAGAGATGCATGTACATTTAATAAATTATTACTAAACAGTAGTTACTAAACGCCATTATTACTAAACAGTAAAATATATAATATGTATTTATGAATGTATTTACATCTTTGCTTACATTGCAAAGACATTAAAATCGTCATTAATAGTTTAAAAAGTCATATACTTGGGTTATTTTGTAAGAGCAACATGAAACATTCAGCTGAATGTCAGCTTCTTAACTTTAGCTTTTGTTGAAGTAAACTTAAAATGTACAAACACACACACACACACACACACACACACACACACAATTGTAGGTAATATAATATTATATAATATTAATATATGTGACCTTGGACCACAAAACCAGTCATAAGGGTCAATTTTATGAAATTGAGATGTATACATAATCTGAAAGCTGAATAAATAAGCTTTCCATTGAGGTATGGTTGTTAGGATAGGACAATATTTGGCTGAGATACAACTATTTGAAAATCTGGAATCTGAGGGTGCAAAAAAAAAATATATATATATTGAGAAAATCGCCTTTAAAGTTGTCCAAATGAAGTTCTTAGCAATGCATATTACTAATCAAAAATGAAGTTTTGATACATTTACGGTAGGAAATTTATAAAATATATTCATGGAACATGATCTTTACTTAATATCCTAATGATTTTTGGCATAAAAGAAAAATGGATAATTTTGACCCATACAATGTTTTTTTTTTGGCTATTGCTACAAATATACCCCAGCGACTTAAGACTGGTTTTGTGGTCCAGGGTCACATATATGATATCATATTTTATTTATTATGCTACAGGTCAAAAGTTTGTAATAATTAAAACTTAAAAAAATATATTGTGAAATATTATTACAATAAAAATGGTTTCCTATTTTAATATATTTTAAAATGAAATTGATTCCTGTGATGCAAAGCTGAATTTTCAGCATCATTACTCCAGTCTTTAGTGTCGCATGATCCTTCAGAAATCACTCTAATAGGCTGATTATATTTTATTATTCATTTTTACATAATAATTGTGAATGCCCTGCTAATTTAAGATGGTGTTGTGGTATGTATTCTGAATCAAGTAGTTAAACAAGTAGCTTAAATCAGTAAACATGGAGAAAACTAGTTTTTAATAACAACCAAAGAGAATGTAATCAACTAAATGGGATGCAATGACCATAAAAAGCCTTTGCAACATGAAGTACAGTTACTTGGAACTCTGTTTCATTCTGTAAAACATGTAAAGCAGCATACCAGGCATTTCCTGTGTTTCATTTTTTGTTCACATTAACAACAGCCAAACACACATAAACACAGCACGTTGCCAGCATGTGGTTAGATGGTAGTTTCAGACTAGGATCTCAGCAATCACCAGAATGCACGGTTATTTCCAAGTCTGAAAGAATAGGAGGGCTGAGGAGATTGAAAATTGTTTTATAATTGTGAGAATGACAAACATTTCTTCTGTATTCAATGTGTCAGGGAATGAATGATTGCTGTATTTACTCATTGTTCCATCTCCTGCATACTGTATATCCAAAGAAGCATTTGGGTGTGTTTCACATAACACAGTAACTGATTAGTTCAGAAAGGGAGTGGTTTGCTCCGTCATCGGAATTATGAGAAATCATATGGTCTAGAAACCAGAGACTCGTCGTCACTGCTGATCAGAGCAAGAAGAAGAATGGAAACCCTGGTAAGTTCTGAATGTCACTTCTCACAATTTTAACATTTCCTGGCAGTTACTGAGAGTAAATGTAAATTAATATTACACCCGGGAACATTATGAAGTGACAGTTTATGGCTTATCTGAAAACAATAGCATACTGTATGATCTACACATTGCTAACCGCAATATAACGAAGCCTAGCACATGTATTTTGTCCTGATATCAGAGTTTACAACATGAAAATGGTATTTACTTGACTGATGTACTTTTCTTTAAAATAGTACATAACAACATGCTGCACTTATTATGTAAATTGCAAGACAAGCTTATTTTTATAGCACATATCATACACACTGAAAAGTGAAAGTGCTTTGCATAGACATGATAAATAAACAAATAAGTCAGTCAATTGAAAAATAGTTTAAGAACATAAAAAGGACATTTCCTGCCCTCTATGAAAATGTACTTTTAATGGATGGAATAGCCTATGGACAACAAATAAAGTTTTTCTTTAAATGTGACATGTGAATATTTTTTTTGGACTGAAATGAAGATCAAAATTTGTTTTTAAATGCTTTTAATAATTTGAATTAGTTTATATATTTTTTTTATGTATTTTCAAAAATATACAAAAATGTCCAAAACTATATATATTGGTAGAAAATATATTTATGCAAATACATTTTAGCAAATATATTTTTTGGCTTTTGTTGTTGTTGTTGTTGGGTGCCGTATGCGGGTGCAAGTGAAAATGTGGGGCTAGTTATTAAATAGGCAGTTGTTTTTGAAAACGTGTGCACATTTTGTACACATCTTACTTACATAATCATTCATCATTCATTGTGCAGTGACTTGTACTGGACAAAGTCCAGAACATAAATAGATAGTAGAAACACATTCAGATCAAATGAAAGTAATGGACACTTAAAGAACTGTATCAATAAGAATTCAAAATATTACAAAATTCAGTTCATTCATTCACTAATGCATGCTGTAAATCATATGTATTTATGTCCGTCTGTTCTGTCATTCAATACAGGTTATCAGTTTTGGATAAAGACATGAGGAGACTGAGTCAACCAGCTGTTCTCGTCTAAAGGCACCAAATGCCTGTCTACATATTCAGCATTAACAAGGACATTCTGCTATCAGTGTTCATCAAATGCCATAAATCATAATCATGACAAATACTGGAAAGAGATTTACCTGGTTTCGGTGGCTATGCACTGTTTTTGGACTACTTTTTTATTTAGCAGACATTGGATCAGACTTCTTGTTATCTGTGCAGTATTTCAAAAGTGGACATGTCACCTGGGCTGCACTGACTCTTATGTTTGTTCTGGTCGGATCTTTATGCATACAGATATTCAGCTATGCATGGTTCAAAGATGACAAGGAAAATTATGAAGAAGATGACAAGGGTGGTCTGTCCACTTGCCATCTTATCAGTTTACATGTACTGCAGATAGGCATTTTTACAAGGTAACTTCACGCTAATTTATCATTTAAAACGATTCTTTGTGGATCTAGTATTTCATATATTAAAATGATTTTTAAAAATCTGTCATCATTTACTCACCCTTATGTCTTTCCAAACCTGTATGGCTTTCTTTATTCTGTGGAACACAAAATATATTTTTCATCCATACAATGTGTATAAAAAAAAGCTTTTTTTGTGAAATTCATACAGGTTTGGAACTACATAAGGATGAAAAAAATGAAGTCTGAATTGTCATTTTTTGTGTGAACTGTGTCTTTTAAACAGGCATTCTCAGCTCTAGCTCTTGAGGTCCAGTTTCCTGCATAGTTCAACTCCAGCCTTGATCAGACTTACCTGCCAGTAATTTTATGGCAATCCTGAAGACCATCAGCTTGTTCAGGTGTATTTGGTTAGGGTTGAATCAAAACTCTGCAGGAAAGTGGACCTCGAGGACCAGAGTTATGAACCCCTGCTTTAAAATAAGGAGGAAAGCAAATGAAAGTGTAACATCTACACACTTGGTTGGTCTTCTTTACTCGTTAAACTTGTATTATTATTATTTTTTTTAATCACACTTGATGCAGACATTTACAACTTAAGTTCATCTGTTGACCTATCTGTTATTCTAAGGTATGTCCATCTCCTGAAGAGGAGTTTTAAAGCCCTGCGTTCGGAAGACACTCAAGAGGAGGAGCAGTTCCATCTTTTCGGCCTTGCTACAGATCTTAGCATGCTCCGCATGTTTGAGACGTTCCTGGAGAGCGTTCCTCAACTCGTTCTGCAGGTCTATATCATACTGGAGCATAACCATCGCTTTAATCTGCAATGTGAGTCCTGCAGATTAGATACAGTCATTACATGCACATCTGCACGTAAATGTAGTCATGGTTTATCATAAGAAAAAGAAATGTGATAAATACACTACCATTAAAAAGTTTGGGGTTAGTAGGATTTTTCTTTCATTTTTTAAAGAAATTAATACTTGTATTCAGCATTAAAATGTTAAAATGAGCGAGACTTTTATAACAAAACATGTTATTTCAAATAAATGCTGTTCTTTTAAACTTTCTATTCATCAGAGAATCCTGAAAATATACATCAAGCTTTCCACAAAAATATTAAGCAGCTGTTTACAAAATTGATAATCACAAGAAGTGTTAAGAATGACTTCTGAAGGATCATGTGACAGTGACTGGAGTAATGGCTGCTGAAAATTCTGCATTGCCATCATAGGAATCAGTTACGTTTTATAATATAATATGTTTAAGAAAAACAGTTCATTTAAACTGTAACAATATTTCACAATATTACTGTTTTTACTGTACTTTTATCAAATAAATACAGCCTTGGTGAGCATAAGAGACTTCTTTGAAAACCATAAAAAAATCTTACCATCCCCAAACTTTTGAATGGTATGAGTTTTAATAGGTTTTAAAAGATAATAATAGCAGATATTGTATATCAATATAAAATCTAAAAAAGCTTGAAAGTATGCTTGTAAAAATGCAGTGACAGTTTTAACTGTGCCTTATGAACTTTTGGGGGCCACTTTGTGCCTAATATATATATATATATATATATATATATATATATATATATATACAGGTGCATCTCAATAAATTAGAA
>NW_015505392.1:307706-317783 GCF_001515645.1 Sinocyclocheilus grahami | reverse complement strand
CGTTCTGGTTCTCAAATCTGATTGGTTGAGAACCGTGAGCTATTGTACTGGTGTCGCTACAGGAACGCCCTTTCACAATTTTGTATCACTCCGCTTGTTCTAGTCGGGTCTATGTTTTTTTTTTTATTATTATTATTCACTGAGCTAATCGTAGAGTACGTTAGTTTATATAAGAAGAAACGTCTAGCTTTGCGGTCTCTCATTTGGATGCACGTCTTGCCGCATTGTTTCTCTCTTATAACCTCATTATTTCTCTCTAATAACCTAACTGAAGCAGCACATGCCCTCGATACGAATTCTAAAAGTGACGGATGTTTAACTGTCAACTTGAGCTTTGAATCCGTGGCGGAAGGAAGTAGTTCCGCACAAAAGAGGGTTTTATTAGGCACCGCTCTCGTACTCGAGTGATATTGCTCATATTATATATATTATTTTGACCAAAAATAAAACTGAATAGTAATTTAACAAAAGCCTCTCTCTCTCTCTTTTTATAGACATTAGTATGGCCGTGTCTTTTCTCACCATAGCCTGGGCCACGGTGGATTATCGTCGCTGTTTTCGGCGCTCTCTACCTAACCTTAAAGAGATGCCTTCTGGAATCCCAACAGCCGTATACTTGTCCTACAAAATCTTTACCATAACCCCACGAATCCTCAGCCTCACGCTCTTCATCATGCTCTCCACCTTCAGTACTGTAGCAATGGCCTGCATATGGCTTGTGGGAACCGTCTGGGCATTCGTGGAGGAGACCGACTTCTGCACTTCACGAGTCCTCGAATATCTTTATCGAACCATTGTTGGAGTTATTCTCCTTTTTACCTTCTTTAACATTAAAGGAGAAAACGCCAAAGTCCACATGACTGTGTATTACATTTTCAGTGTGGGTCAAAACCTTGCTGCACCCATTTTGTTGTTTCTGCTCAAACCGGAATCAGAATGGACTGACTACGTCCTGCCCATTATATTTTTTATATTAGTGTCTCATTCAATGGGACTGGGTTTTCTGGGACTCTATTACAGCCTCCTGCACCCTCATCAACCTTGCAGAGAGAAAATCGCAGATGAAATAGATGGAATGGATCAAGTAGATGGGATGAACCACGAGCCAAAAACAACACGTTTTGAGCGTTTCTTGCGAATATAAATGTCTTGCTGATAAACTAACGAACTTGATTAACAAAAAGGTGCATGTTTATATATATTTATGTTGGAATTGATAAAGTATGAAGGATCTGTGTTTAAACGTAACGTGTCTGAAAGCTGCTAAGGAAGGTATGATATCTGATTTTACAGGTATGAAATGTTGAACCTTAAAGGTTTCATTGACCCTGTAAAAATGATAAGCTTTTGAATAATGAGAACTTTTTTTTCTAGCAAAAGTGCTTGAATGGCGTATGTTGGGTACCTCCTCAAGTATAACTGTTCACAATTGTTTACCATGAAGCGATAATAAGCATTCTAGCTTTAAGTTTGTGTTGTTGTTGTTTTTTAATAAGTTTGGGGTCTTAATATTTATTTTTATTTTTATGAAGTGTCTTATGCTCACCAAGGCAGCATTTATTCGATCCAAAATATAAAATACGGTAAAAATAAATGTAAAATAACTGTCTATTTATTTATTTCAATATATTTCAAAATGTAATTTATTCCGGTGATGGCAAAGCTGCTTTTTTTTTAGCAGCCATTACTTCAGACTTCTGAGTCACATGATCCTTCAGAAATCATTCTAATTTGCTGATTTTAAACATTTCTTCTTATTATCAGTTGAAAATTGTGCAGTCTAATGTTTTTGAGGAAACCGGGATTGTTTTTCAGGAGTATTTAATAAATAGAAAGATCAACGGATTATTATAAATGTCCTTACTGTCAGTTTTGATCTATTTTAATGCATCCTTGTTGAATAAAAGCATTCATGTCTATATATATATATATATATATATATATATATATATTACTGACCCCAAACTTTTGAACGGTTGCATAATTCCTCAAACCCAGAAATCCTGCCTCTAGTCAGTTTTCTGTTAGTAGTTCAGTCACTACCCCAAAAATAACACAAGGTAGCACTGTTGTTCTAAAAAAAAACCTTCTGAATCCTCATCCAACAGATTTTGTTGGCATCATGGAGACTTGTTAAAACATGAGCTGAGATTTAAAGACTGTACTGAACTTGGAATTTTTTTAAATAAAATAATTCGAGCTTTTATGTGATAAAGTAATTATATTTTTATTTGGCTGACGTCTGATACCAGGTAAAAACCAAACAGCAGGCTACAAAAGCATTTATTTCTACATAAATTCTACAAATACTCATTCAAATTAAACAAGCTGGGATTGTAATTATCACAGTTAATTTATTGCAACATTAGTTTAAAAATGTATTTGTCCTAATATGTATGTCTGACTAAAGCGGAAAGATATGTGAACTTTGAGCCTCACAATCTCTGAGTCTACAGACCAAGAAAGGCTGAGAGATCATGCAGATTGCCTGTTTCAGAGCTAATTGAAAGATAATAAACCAATCCAATTCTGTTTTGACTACCGGCAAAATATTGTGCAAGCCAGTGGAGTGAGGCAGGATTGAAAGAAGAAGAAAAAAGAGCTAAGATGAAGAGAGAGAGGGTTAAAATAGAGAAGCGGTCACAGCATTTCCTCAGTGTGCCGTTCAGTGAACATCTGTGCTGAGGCGGTGAGCTCACCATGCAAACAGACTGCAGATTTATTCAACGGTAGTAGCCTTTCAAATAAACACGAGTACTGCTCTGCAGGCTGCAGGCCTTCTTTGATTTTCTCATGTATACATACACACACTAAAAAATTCAAGCCGTTTCAACTAATTATTATTTAGTAAAAAGTTCCACAGAAACTTTACATTCAGTCAATTTCTGCCTACAATGTGTTGCCTGAATTGTTATTTTTTTAGTTGGCTCAACCTTTACTGAAATAGTTTTATAGTCCATTCAACTAAAAGTATTTAATTGGTCAAACATTTAGAAAACTACAGCAAATTGTGTCAATTAAAATTGAACCATTCACTCCATGTGTTTCATATATTACCTCAACTGAGATTTATTATTTGGGCATCCTAAGAATTTGCTGTATAACTAGTTATTATATTTTATATTGAGTTTAAGAATTATTTCCTGGTGTCTATCAATCACTAAAACACACACATTACAACACATAATAGCCTTTATTTAATAACAATCTGCATTTATAACATTTGTCATACAGACTAAACATGCAGGCTTAAAGGGATAGTTCACCCAAAAATTAAATTTGCTGTTAATTGACTTGAGATTGTGTCAAAGCAGCTTTACAGTATTAAACCGAAAAATCGTGTGTCGAAGGAACCAAAACTCCATCATTCTTCTCTGGCCAGACGAATCCAGCAGTTTAATTCCAGGCTGCAACACAGGTCAGATTGAGCAGAGGACTGGTCTGGTTCCTGTGGTCTTGTCCCGATGGCTTTCTAGGTGACGAGGTCTTCAGAGGGGATCTGTCTCTGGGGCTCATCTAGTTGTCCTGGTCTCTGCTGACATTCAGGGCTGTAGAGGGCGTGCGTCTCTAGGTGCTGATCCACCATCTGATCTGGATACAGACTGGATCTGGTTGCTACGGTGACCTCGGAATAAGAATGAGACAGTCTAATATTAGCGTAGATGCCACTGAGAACAATAAAGCACATTTTAATGGCAGTAAACACTCTAAACTTTTACACATATTACCTTAAGTCTTAGTGTTGAAAGTACACACACACACTATGTAGTTGCAGTGGAGCAGTCTGGTCACATGGCAGTGTTTAGGCCCTTGGAAGAAGTGACTGGCCAGCACCTGAAAACTTGCAATGATGAGAAAGCACCAATGAAACCTTTGGCCACACTGCATGATTTTCAAACTCGTCAGATCGCCGTTGTTTTCACACTGCATGACTATCTGGGGTAGCAGTCAGTTGCTGCTGTGTTCACACTGCACGATGGATCGGCGACAGGGGGTTTCACACTGCATGACTTCACAATAGGAAGAATCCCAGACAGCTCTGTCTGGTCCGCAAACTACGTTTCACAACAAAACACACGCGAGAAGTGATAAGGAAATAACGCGAGAACCCCCGTGCGTCAGACCGAAGTTCTCCAGCGAGACTGGAATTATTTAAAAACAAAATATATAACCCTCAAATTGTCTGTGAGCTGATTTACAGCTACAAGGAGAAACTTCCCTCAGATCGGGTCTTTGATCATTCACACTGCGTGATTGTCACTCGCGTGAACGAGCGCCGATTTGCCTCCGATGTCGGGCATTTGTCGGAGATTTCACAAAACCTGTCGGCGAGTGAAAAATCGGGCTAAAATCGTGCAGTGTGAACTCGGCATTAGTTGCAAGGATTTGTAACAGAACATGCACATTTCATATTATAAGTCTACCTTAAACAGCATTAAAATAATATCAAAATATTCCTGCCTGTTGTTGATAAATACCAGTGGTGACGTTTTACAAATTGATTGATCAATTGTCTCAATGTTTACTAATGCCGAGTTCTCTCTTTGCAGAACACCCAATCTCTGTTCCCTGCATCTCCCTCCTGCATAATCAATTTTTCTTTTTCTCCTTGTAGCTGTAAATCAGCTCACAGACAATTTGCGGGTTATATATTTTGTTTTTAAATAATTAGTTAGTAATTAATTATATGTAATAATTCCAGTCTGGCTGGAGAACTTCGGTCTGACGCACGTGGGTTCTCGCGTTATTTCCTTATCACTTCTCGCGTGTGTTTTAATTACCTGCCTAATAGTGAGCCATTTTTAACTCATGTTATAAATGCTTAACAAATGTATTTATAAATACTTGTTTCACTCAAAACCAGACTCCTGATTTATTTCATGATGCAGCAAATATTTATTATTATAGCAATATTGAAGGGTGTTGTATTTATGGTTTTCTCATATCTAATGACTCGTGTCACTTTTCTTACAATGTTTTTTACCAGAATCTACTTTGTACCTTACCCATGATTCTCCACAAAAGTTCATGATGCCTATCCACAGCAATGATTAGAAACCGTTATATTTTGTTTATCAAGATTTAATTATCATGATTTTTATTTTGGTGGAAAAATCATAAAAGCACAACCATGATTTTAATTCCAATATTACCTGTGAACTTTAATGTAATGAACCATTAATTAATGATTTATAAACATGAATAACCTGTGAAAGTGCACCTTAATGTAACGTGAACATCTGTGAACCATTTGTTAATGAGTTACAAACGTTAGTAACATGTGAAAGCGAACCTTGATGTAAAGTGAACACCTGTGAACCATTTATTAATGAGTTATAAACGTTAGTAACCAGTAAAAGTGAACCTTAATTGTAAAGTGAACACCTGTGAATTTTTATTTTGTGGGGAAAATAAAAGCACACCCATGACTTGACAAGATATTAAAATAGAAAATTGTAATTCCAATATTACCTGTGAATTT
Organism: Sinocyclocheilus grahami; assembly: GCF_001515645.1. Classification (NCBI taxonomy): domain Eukaryota; kingdom Metazoa; phylum Chordata; class Actinopteri; order Cypriniformes; family Cyprinidae; genus Sinocyclocheilus; species Sinocyclocheilus grahami. The sequence continues at coordinate 312,301 of NW_015505392.1, read as the reverse complement.
TAATGTAATGATCCATTTATTAATGATTTATAAATGTTAATAACTTGTGAAAGTGAACCTTAATGTAAAGTGAACACCTGTGAACCATTTATTAATGAGTTATAAACGTTAGTAACCAGTAAAAGTGAACCTTAATGTAAAGTGAACATCTGTGAACCAGTTATTAATGAGTTATTAACTTTAATAATCTAAAAATGAACCTTAATGTACAGTGATCACCTGCGCACTATTTATTAATGATCTATAAATGTTAGTAACCAGTAAAAGTGAACCTTAATGTAAAGTGAACACCTGTGAACCATTTATTAATGAGCTATAAACATTAGTAACCTGTAAAAGTGAACCTTAATGTAAAGTGAACACCTGTGAACAAGTTATTACTGATTTATAAATGTTAATAACCTGTGAAAGCTAACCTTAAAAGTGAACACCTGTGAACCATTTATTAATGAGTTATGAACATCATTAACCTGTGAAAGTGAACCTTAAAGTAAAGTGGACACACTAATCATTTATTAATTGTTAATGCACACACAGAATGTTTTTTTTTTCTCGGTTAAATGCATTTTATTATTGATGTAAACAAAACTACTTAAACAACATTACTGAGCATAACTGCACATGGAAAGTGGCTTATACAAGTAAACTCCCATTAAACAATTCAGAAACACAATAAAGTATTCCATCAAATTATAACTAATCACCAAAAAATATACATATTTATATTTGATCTAATTTAACAGTTTTGAGTAAATAATTAAATCAATGACTGAAAGCACAGTTACAGAACATTATCATGTTAATAAGCAATCAGTAGTTGTTTTTTGATATCATGATAAAGCCCACTGTAACTTCAGTATTTGTTCATCCACACTCGCAGTAACGTTACCTGCGCTCTATCGAACCGTCCGCGGGATCACCAGAGCAGTTATTGATTTGTATGGTAACGAATTCATTCAACTAACAAAGCGATTACACATATAAACACTTGAATGTGTTGAAAAATATACCCAGCAGTCACCTCACAGTTAGCTGACCCGTAAAATTAATAAACACTATGTGAGATTATAATTTTGCTTCAGAGCATGTTGGAACAATCCTAACAGCGTGACTTCTTCTTCTTTGAAAACATAACTTTACATTGGATGGTCGCTAGCGCCATTCACAGGCTTTGGTGACACACAGGCAATTATAATATCTGTATTTCTATGAATAAATTGAAGTATTGAGGATACATTTGACTGTGTGTTTTCTTACTTCCCCGCCGTCTACACTTTAAAGTAACTGAGAATTACAGGCAATTACAGACACACAGGCTTTGGTGATGTGATCCTTTTTTATTTCCAAAATGTAACGGTGCATAACAAAAAAAAATTAAAAAAAAGAATCACAAATTTGCACACCAGAAAGGATCAGAAATTGTATAACAACATATAATTCACATTAATTTTCACAGATTTCTAATGTTGTTTCTACATATTATTATAATATGTAATATATAATGTATTTATACAATGTCACATTTAGTTTTGTGTTTGTTTGCTTAGTGATTCTTTTTTATATTATTGCATTCTGTTGTATTTTGTTCCTTTCTCCTTTGGTCTATTATAGTCCTACAGTATAGAGTAGTAGAGTTTTAGTATTTGTCTGAATTCATTTTTATGTGAATGGTTTGTTGTCCTACATTTCCCTGAGTTCAGTGATCTTCTTAATAAAAATAGTAGGTACCGCTGCATCTAAATGACAATGTGATAAATGTTTTTTATTTTTATATTAGAAGTAGCTACTACTACTAATAAAAATAATTTGCATTGCATATAATGCATTTTTACGGATTTTTTTTACAGTGTAGTTACCACGGGATGTCCCTTACAGATAATTAAATCTTGATAAACAAAATATAACGGTTTCTAATCATTGCTGTGGATAGGCATCATGGACTTTTGTGGAGAATCATGGGTAAGGTACAAAGTAGATTCTGGTAAGAAACATTGTAAGAAAAGTGACATGAGTCATTAGATATAAATGAGAAAACCATAAATACAACACTCTTCGATCTTGCTAAAATAGTACAAATTTTGCTGCATCATGAATAAAATCAGGAATCTGGTTTTGAGAGAAATAAGTGTTAATAAATATATTTGTTAAGCATTTGTAACATGTGAGTTAAAAATGGCTCACTATTAGGCAGGTATTGCATCAAAATCAGCCTTTTATTCATGCATTTATAACTGCTTATTAATGTTTTGTAATGCATTTGTAAATGAGTTATTAGTCATTTATGAAGACCTTTATAAACCATTTATAAAGGGAACCTTATGTAAAGCGTTACCCACTTATTGATTGGCTATTGTAGAGAGAGAGAGAGAGAGAGAGAGCGATACAGAGAGATATTACACACAGTCCTAAAGGTTGCTATACAAGAACAGAATGTCATCTACTGTTGATGGTTTCAGCTGACTCCTCTGCTCCTGAATTACAAACCCAGCATAGGAGAAGTCTCTCTAGCTTGTGGCGCTTGATGTCGGGATGGCAAGGACAGATCTTGCGATCTGAGCCAAGGTGGGGAATAAAACAGCATGCTCCTTCCACCAAGTCAGCACATCAAAAGATTCATTATTTGGTGTCTTGAAATCGATATACGCAGATACATCATCCTGGCACTGAGGGGGGACCGCCTCGTCACCCGAGCCTACCACATCTGATAAAGTCTGATACTCGTCTAACCCTCTTTTCAGGTGGTGGGGAGCACATGATTTGCTCAGGACCTCCACGCTTATCCTTCAGTTCTAGACAAAAGAAAATAAAATGAAAACGAAAAGTTGAGAACAATTGTCCAGTCCACAGGGAGAAATTAGATTACATATTTTCAGCAGAGGAGGACTTACCCATTTGGCAAAAGTAGGAGACCGCCTTGGGCCCCCAAAAGCCAAGGGCCCCTTAAGGGTCCCCTAAAATGCTTTTCATATAGGAGATGCGCATTAAGCATGGTCCGCGTTGAACATGCATCTTGTGTATCCTTGTAGCAAATGAAAATGTCATGCATCCGAAGCTGTAATTAAATATTGAGCAACAGTGCGTATTATATGTTTCTTGTTTTACATGCTGCTTACTCCTTTATGAGAAGAACCCATGTAGAGGAAGCATGAGCAGTTACTTTCTACACAGGCAATCAATTCTGACACACCACTGTATGCGCTGCACATGTTCTTTATTTTTGGTTGATATAAACCTTAGGTGTGTAAATGTATAATTTCCTTGTCATTTATTTATTTTTGACAAGGGTGTCTGGAGGGCCGGCGAACTTGATGATGTCTGGAAGGCTGATTTCGACAGACCTAAGGCATCATAAAGATAAGCAGATAATTCAATGGCTACCCTCAAGGCCAAGACGAGGGGAGATTAATCGATCTCAGTAGCTGTTATGAAGGGATTTTGTTCGGCTTCTGTGGCAGTGACTAGGGCACTTAGGTTGGTCTCCATGGCTACCTCAGGGCAAACTGGAACACAGGGATAGCAGAACAGGATATTCCATCGGCTGCAAAGGCTGGGTCATAGGAGACAGGAGCACAGAGGATTCCATCGACCGACATGGCCATGTTACAGGAGACAGGAGCACAGAGGATTCCATAGGCCACCGTGGCCACTTAAGGGCAACCAAGTAACTCAGTGTTGACTTCTTTGGTCGCATTCAGATAAACTGAAGACTCAGGAATGACCTCCTCTTCACAACGAGTCGCATTCAGATAAACTGAAGACTCAGGAGCGACCTCCTTAGTCGCATTCAGACAGACAGAAGACTTGATTACCTCCTCTTCGTGACGAGTGGGAGAGCAGTGTGCAGCCAGTGGGGACATAATTATGGATTATAATGACTTATACTGTCTTTTTACGCGTTGCGTTGCAACGCGCCGTGTAAACATAAAACCATGTCTGCATTTGTGATAGGAGAAATGACAAACAACAAGCCCTACTCAACACTGCCTAAAAAACTCGCTTCAAATATATAAAATATAAAAACTTTTTAAATATAAAAAACTTACTTACAGTCCGTGAGTCAGAACAGCCGGCATTGTAGTCTACTCTACCAGGATCAGGAAACGGTCCTCCATAAAATGTGCTGCACACATCTGAATATTTGGGTTGAATGTTCTGGAACAGTGTTGTAAATACAACTTAACAACTGATTTCTAGTCGTGTCCATTTTTGGAAGGCCAAACAAAGTAGTTTCGCTTTCACAACGAAACACAGTGTCACACACGGTGGCCTAGAGTGAGCGGCTGCGGCCTAGAATGAACAGAGGCCGGGGGCTAGAGTGAGCGGCGGCGGCCTAGAGTGAGCGGCGGGGGGCTAGAGTGAGCGGCGGCGGCCTAGAGTGAGCAGAGGCCGGGGTCTAGAGTAAGGAACGGCCAGAGGGCTAGAGTGAGCAGAGGCGGCGGGCTTGAGAACGGCGCGGCCGGCGGATTCGACGAAGGAGCGTCCGGAGTGCTTGCGGCAACCCCATGTGACGACCCAGGTCTGGACTCTGCTTCGTCCACGGTGAAAGCCAATCCGGTGATCCACAGCGCAAAGTTGTTGTATTTCCTCAGCAACCA
>NW_015505392.1:281147-307620 GCF_001515645.1 Sinocyclocheilus grahami | reverse complement strand
ATTTGCATAACACCGCCCAAATGTTCACGCAAAGAAAGAAGGCATCACTTTGATTCTCGCTGTAGTATTGTTGCTGCTGCCGCCGTCGTGTCGTGGAGATACTGTGTGTTTCGTTGTGAAAGTGAAACTACTTTGTTTGGTCTTCCAAAAGAGGACACAACTAGAAATCAGTGGTTAAGTTGTATTTATAACACTGTTCCAGAACAGTTCAACCCAAATATTCAGATGTGTCCAGCGCATTTTACGGAGGACTGTTTCCTGAACCTGGGAGAGATCACCGGCTGTGCACAAAGGCTGTTTCTATAAAGTGGGGGCAATTCCAACTTTATTGGTTTTGTCTCGTCGCGCCGGGACACGGCATCACAGTATGATAAGGGGCGTAACATTTCCCTCACACGCTTGAGGCATCCGGCCAATCACAAAGCACTGGATAGCTGGCCAATCAGAGCACACCTCGCTTTTCAGAAAGATGAGCTTTGTAAAAATCGAAAATGTTTCAGAAAGGCGGGGCATAGAGGAGAAACAATAATATACAGTATGTGGAAAATAATGTGTTTTATGAACCTTAAACCGCATAAACACATTGCATTACACCAAATATACAAAATAATGTTCTTTTTAGCAACGTCATATGACCCCTTTAAGGTCTGGGGTGAATTCTAGTATGGATTTAAGGATTGTAGGAAAACTTAGAGTTAATTCACTGGCTCTGATGAAGATACAGGGGTTAGAGTAGGCTTCAATTTAGATTCAGGTGTTAGAGTGGGTTCCGATGCAGACCTGCTGAATTCTGGGGTCGTAGCGGACTCGGAACTGAACTCTGGGACTGGAACGGACTCTTGACTGAGACTGATGAATTGAGCAGACTCAGGGGCTGGAGCCGACACTGGAGCGGACTCAGGGGCTTTAATTTATGTAAATGTATACATTTTTTTTTTATACATTTGAATTTATTTAAATGAATCCATTTTAGGAAGTTTCAGCTAATTTTTTATAGTTCATCAGTGTTTCTAATAAGCAGAATTTGTCATATATTCGTTAATATGCTTCACAAAACCTAGGCAATAAAGTAAATTACTTCACCTAGTGAACAATTTAAATTGAACTGACTTAAGTGTAATTTAACTTGATAATTTCATATAATTGGTTAGTTATAAGGAACCTAGTGAACAAATTAAATTGAGCTGATGAAATAAAGGATTAACTTAATTTAAATATAATATCTTGACAATCCTAAACTATTATCTAAATAGATAGCTGTGCTATGTTGCACTCACACAGATCAGGCTTTGTTTTGTCTGGTGAGTCAATCAAGACAGCATAACCGCCGACTGTCTCCCTGATTCACTCCAGTTTATTTGAGATTTTCTTTTTACCATTTCCTGTAAAAGTCCGTCAGAAATGTGCCACACAGCATACACTCACCACAATTTGTCCAAGCACAATAAAAGTGGAGAGGCAGTCATACGGATGGCTGTTTCCCATTAGAGCTTCAAAGTCCATATAAAGCATGATTAATGTGAGCTTGAGATGCGGTGTGTCTTTAATTATTATGACTTGAATTGTGGCAGCAAGCACAGATACATTAGCGGCAACAGTAATCTGTAAATGTCGACACAGGCAGGATTCTGGCACTGCCTCATTGCTGGAGAATTCACTGGATTGGGACAGCTGGAGCGATCAGTGTGGTACATAAGGGCACAGGTCTTTTAATCACGGTGCACATGCTAACAAATTAGGCCCGGCAGTGACAGATTGGCAAAAGAGGAAAGTTTAATTAAGCCCAATCCCCTTCTTTCTGATCATAGAGTGGCACTGCAGATCTCCGGGAGGTTCTTTAAATAAAGTCCACATGCAATGTTGCTGTTTTTCAAAATTCACCATTAAACAATGGTTTGTATCACTAATGGCAGTTGGAATTTAGCAAGGGGCATTTTTGTAAAGCAGGGCTGCGTTTGGCATCACTGAGGGGACTGTTGAGAGAGGAAAAGCAATCTGCATTGTAGCTACGGTGAGGTCAGTCATTACCAGAGACCTGACACTGCCTGTTTTCATATGCCGGAGAAGCAAAGCAAAAGAGCAACGCTCAAGATGGAACGCTGAGGTGGGCTGTGTCACAAACCACACACACACACACCTGGAACTCATTCATGGATGTCAAAGATCACATACATATAGGAATGGGAACACACACAGGCATGGTTGCACATGTACATGCACATGTAAACTAACGCATGCACTGCTATATGCAGCTAGTTTTAGAGAGGTGCTAGGTGACTACATCAACTCTGTCAATCACATTTGGGTTTGATCTCGGAAAACTGGGATCATTAATTAATTGAAAATCATTTTGAAAAGAAAAACATTTAAATGACGCTGGGGCCTTTTATGTATAATGGCAAAAGGATCCTAATGGTAGAATAAATGAAAACAAATGTCTGCCCTTGGCTGCGTAAATGGTAAATGAAAAATTAAAATGTACATTCCTCTAAATAGGTTTATTTGTTCTTGGTAATGAACAATGTTGCGAATAGAGTGTTTACATTAGAATCAGCATTAATTGATGATTATTTTGGTGTATTTGCTTCATGAGCCAAATGAAACTATGAATGTATTATTGCAGGTTAATACTGTTGGCAGAGATCAGCTTTTAAAAAGAGAACAGTGACGTTCCAAGGAATTGTTCAGCTTATAAATCAGTTGGCTTTCAACATACAATTTAAAATGAATGGAAAGAAAGAAAATGAAACAGAGTGAATAAAATATTTGATATATGGCTTGGCCTGTTTGGAACAGGGTCTGTTACCCCACAGTAACAAATATTTTCATGGAGTATTTCAAACCGTTATGAAGTTAATAGAATTTAAAATAGGTAAAGCCATTTCACTCCAAAAACAATTGATATATTGCATGATTACTATATTCCAGTGGTGGGCCGTCAGGGCCAGCAAAGCCGACTCTGCTGGCCTAAACACTATCAGAATCACTGATTAGTTTTTATATATTTTTTCCATGAATGTGTATTAAATTATTTCCAATAGTCTATTCTCTTCATTTCATAGCTTTTCTCTTGGTTGCACTGCTTCCAGCAGTGTATGTTTATATTAGAGCTTTTATCCAATCATATTTCAGCAATCGTGTTGCCAGGGTCAAAGAAATCTGCCTTAAGGCCTTCAGAATCAACAGTGCAGGCGTCTGTTAGCTTAAATCAATGGCAATGAAACCGTTGCTTTAATCAATCAGATTTCGAGTTGACAACACCAGGGCCATCTAGCTGGCTAACGATAACGTCAGCATTTTCTCGTCCTTTGATTGGATGGTCAGAGTACACTCTTAAAAATAATGGTGCTTCAAAAGGTTCTTCACAGCGATGCCATAGAAGAACCATTTTTGGTTCCACAAAGAACCATTCAGTCAAAGGTTCTTTAAAGAACCATCTCTTTCTTACCTTTTTATAATCTGAAGAACCTTTCTCCACAAATAACCTTTTGTGAAACAGAAAGTCTTCATCTTCAGATGTTAAAGGTTCTTTATGGAACCATTTAGACAAAAAGGTTCTTCTATGGCATCGTGAAGCACCTTTATTTTTAAGAGTGTACTAGCTAGCAAACAGCATCACTGTAAATCATTTCAGTAAAACTTTTATTACTGTTTCTCAGGTTTAGATTTTCAGTGCATTTTGAAAAAATATTTGCCTGCTATATTTAGTAAATCTAAAAACAGTAACGTTAGTCCTAATGACTGCGATAAACAACCTCACACCTCCTCGGCACTGGCTCTGTGAAAGACTCGTGAAGATGAAAAACCACTAGAGTATGGTAGGTTCATTTTCATTTTTGACTCTTTTATCGCTTGATGCGTTGTATGCTGATGTTATTTGCGCGATATAAAGCCAGGTTTAAGTTTCCGTAAAAGTATATCTCAGTTTCCCGAGTGGAACTGTATTAACCGATCTTTTCCTCCGGCCGCAGCGCCGCTGGCAGAGGCAGACCAGCGGGGAGATGAGAGTCACAGAGGTACGTTAAAACACATCTATACACTTTTCTTCATCGTCTTGTGTGAATTATTTTAATGTTACTTGCTCACTTTCCTAGTAAAGCTATGCTAACCAGTATTTTCCTCCCGCAGTGCGCTGGCAGACCGGCGGGGAGACTCGTGAAGACGAAATAAAGCAGTAAGAGAACATTAAATTGTTAGGTCAACTTTAAAACACATGTAATCACCTTATTTGTTTTATACCAATGATATCTGTAAGGTATAAATACGTTTGGGTGAATAAATGTCTGTAAGAACATCGGATGGACTGTATTTGTGTCATTTTGTTAGGTTAATGCTTCAGCTACAGATGATGTGTTGCACAATTGTTAATTGGGTTTCTTTCTTTAGTAATGGCATTCATTCTCGCTACATAAGATACCTGTCTGTTATGTAGTGCCCTGTTATACTGCATTACTGTGTAATATTTATGGTTTCTATAGCCGTGGCATCATTATGATGGTATGAAGAGATGGATTAATTAATGTAGGACGCCACTGAAGGCCTAGGTGTAAAATGCACGGCCCGCCACTGCTATATTCATATATGCTATTTATTTATATTGTACAGTACTCTATGGTACTTGAAAGGCAACCATATTACAAAAGTACATTAAAAGTCAAGTCAAATAATTTGTATAAATACACATTTTGAAAAGCAGCTTTACAGAAAATCATGATGTTTACAATATCTTAATATCTTCTTGTTATAGTCACGTTTAAAAGATTAGAGCTGGGCAATAATATAGTTCACAGTGGGTATAGAAAAGACCCCCCCCCCTTTAAAATAATCATATTTTGTTGCTTTGCAGACTAAAATGAAGGCAGACACACTGGTTTTATCCAGCTGTATTTACTCAGTTCAACTTATAACATCCAAGTGAAAGATATAACACCATGTCAGAAAAAAAAAATATTAAAAAAACTGAATCATTGAGTTCAGCTAATCACATTCTCAATGGCACACAAAGCCATTTGACTTTCAACTGTGATCAGCTGTGGTCATTTTGATTAGCTCAGCATGAAAAGAGCTTTTACTTTTACTTTATTTCAGTCCTTGGTAGTGCAACTGAAGCAAACAATCAACTATGAGTGGCTGGCAAGGCACTGTCAAAAGATCTCCGGGATAAAGTTGTGGACAAGCAGAAGTCAAGAGATGGATAAAAAAAATTCAAAGGCTTTATCAATGCCTAGAAGCACAGTGAAGTCTATTATTAAGAAGTGGAAGGTATTTGGTACAACACAGAGCCTCCCTGGATCAGGACGTCGCTCCAAACTGGATGAAAGGAGGAAGGAAACTGGTCAGAGAGGCGACCAAGAGGCAGTAACTCTGAAGCAGCTGCAGGAATTTATGAAAAAGAGTGGTCATTGTGTGCATGTGACAACAATATCACAAATTCTCCACAAATGTGGCTTGTATGGGAAGAAAGGTCACATACAGTCACAACTGAGCTTTGCGCCTTTAAGATTCTGAGGCAGATGAGACTAAAATTTAATTATTTGACCTCAACACCAAACGATATGTCTGGACGGAAATCCAATACAGCTCACCATCCAAATAACAGCATTCCTCTAGTAAAGCATGGAGGTGGTAATGTCCTGTTATGGGGGTGTTTCTCTGCAGCAGGGACTGGAGCACTTGTCAGGATAGAAGAAAAAATGGATGGGGCAAAATACCATCAAATTCTTGAGGAAAATCTGTTGCCCTCTGCCAGAAAGTCGTCAATGGGAAGAAGGTTTACCTTCCAACATGACAATGACCCAAAGCACACAGTAAAACTGAGCACATAGTGGTTGAAGGAGAAAAAGGTGAATGTCGTTGCATGGCCTAGTCAGAGCCCAGACTTAAACCCCATTGAAAATCTGTGGAATGTCTTGAAGACTGCAGTCCACAAATGCTCACCATCAAATTTAACTGAACTTGAGCAGTTCTGCAAAGAAGAGTGGGCAAATATTGCAAAGTCTAGATTTGCAAAGTTAGTCAAGACATATCCCAACAGACTAAATGCTGTAATTAACGCAAAATGTGGTTCAACAAAATACTGACACAAGGGGGTGATCCTTTTTTAAACTTTTGTTTTTTCTGACATGTTGGTGTTGTATCATTCACTTGGATGTTATAAGTTGCTATAACTTACTCTTATGATATAAGAGTAAATACAGCTGGATAAAACAAAAACTGTGTTCATCTTCATTTCAGGCTGCAAAGCAACAAAATGTGATTATGTTAAAGGTGGGCGATTCTTTTCTATACCCACTGCATCTGGTTCATGCACCACCTCGGCAACCACAGAACTGGAAAAGGGGGGATTAACCGAAAACCCTTCGTTTGTTAGAATATTGGCGAGTCTGGAGCAGGGCACCTTCATTTTAAAACTATTGCTAAGACGTCAATCTGGCAGGCTGTCTTGTATGTCCTTGCTAGTGATAAAACTGTATACACAGCATGACATATTTCCTGAAACTCATCGTATCTGCCGAGAGGAGATAATTGCTCTGATAATGGCAGGATAATATGATGAAGTGACGAAAATGTGAAAGAAAGAAAGAAAAATCTGAGAAATACACACAGACCAGATAATGAAAAAAGATTGAAAAATCTGAGGGGTGATGGTGCATGTGACGTAGAGCCTACGTGGGTGGCATGAGCACCATCAGCCAATGAACTGATGTGATAATATAAAGGGTTCAGACAATCGTCACACCTGTGTTAGCATAGTGTCAACTACTGATGCAGCATCAAGTAAACCTATCAAAGGGAACTACAACAATGAGAAAACACTTTAAACCATTACAACCATTACATTTTAAAAATAAAAATGAAGGATATTTGTTGGGATTGCACTGACAAATGAAGGCAAAATATGAACAAATATTAACAATACTGTATATACAAGCTAGATCAGCTAAATCAGAATAAATATGCTATTTACCGCCTTTTATATTGTGGCGCAAATTAGCATTTCAGATGTACACATTCATTATTGTTATGAAAATACCCCAAATCTCAAGAAAATCACATACAAACCATATACTATCGTAACCGTGTGTTTATTATTTGGATATTTAGTGGGTGCAGAGGGTTCTCTGTGTTTGCTGTGGTCAGAAATCAACACGGAAGAGTGAAGGAAGCTCGTGACAGGATGAGACAGGGCTTGTTATGAGACGCAAAAGATTGACAAGTGATGGGACGAATCAGAGTTTGTCTGAGTCACAGCATGAGCACGGAAGAGTAAACACACAGAGACAGCCCAGGGAGCGGCTAATTATCATCAGATCGTGGAAATCAGTGGAAAATTAATAGAAATTATGATTCTGTCTGAAGACATATGAAGTAAACATGAGTAAATATATCTATATATCTCCATGTATATGCATATTTGGACTATAAACCCGCATTGAAGCTGTTTAGTGAAGCTATGTGAACGCAAATAAACCACTGCAGACGTGACTGAATATGAATGCGTGGTGAATTTCTATTCTAAATATGACATACCGATTTATTATTTTGCACTCCTGACATAAATTACTAAATTACTGTCACTGCAACAATATTTTATCAAAACTATGGTCAAATATCGAAGTTAGAGTCTTTAATCTTTCTACTGATGCACAGTTTGTCCAGATCAAGTAAGAGTGTGATGTTTTAACGTGCTGTTAAAGTGAAACAACAATAATCTGGGGCCGTCGCCGATCTTTCACCGCTAAGGGGTTTTAAATATAATATATATTTGTAGTATGTATTTATAAAGTAATGTATATTGTGTCTATGTATTTGAAACATTTGAATGGACTGATAAAGGTAGCTGTAAAGTATTTTTGTTGAAGTACAATGTCGTTTTGACCATAATAATGTACCTGTCACGAGACGGTGTGGTGTGTGATCAGGCAGAACGACGAAGACGAAGAAGATAACAATATTCAGGCAGTGCGCTGGCAGACCGGCGGGGAGACTCGTGAAGACGAAATAAAGCAGTAAGAGAACATTAAATTGTTAGGTCAACTTTAAAACACATGTAATCACCTTATTTGTTTTATACCAATGATATCTGTAAGGTATAAATACGTTTGGGTGAATAAATGTCTGTAAGAACATCGGATGGACTGTATTTGTGTCATTTTGTTAGGTTAATGCTTCAGCTACAGATGATGTGTTGCGCAATTGTTAATTGGGTTTCTTTCTTTAGTAATGGCATTCATTCTCGCTACATAAGATACCTGTCTGTTATGTAGTGCCCTGTTATACTGCATTACTGTGTAATATTTATGGTTTCTATAGCCGTGGCATCATTATGATGGTATGAAGAGATGGATTAATTAATGTAGGACGCCACTGAAGGCCTAGGTGTAAAATGCACGGCCCGCCACTGCTATATTCATATATGCTATTTATTTATATTGTACAGTACTCTATGGTACTTGAAAGGCAACCATATTACAAAAGTACATTAAAAGTCAAGTCAAATAATTTGTATAAATACACATTTTGAAAAGCAGCTTTACAGAAAATCATGATGTTTACAATATCTTAATATCTTCTTGTTATAGTCACGTTTAAAAGATTAGAGCTGGGCAATAATATAGTTCACAGTGGGTATAGAAAAGACCCCCCCCCTTTTGAAATAATCATATTTTGTTGCTTTGCAGACTAAAATGAAGGCAGACACACTGGTTTTATCCAGCTGTATTTACTCAGTTCAACTTATAACATCCAAGTGAAAGATATAACACCATGTCAGAAAAAAAAAATATTAAAAAAACTGAATCATTGAGTTCAGCTAATCACATTCTCAATGGCACACAAAGCCATTTGACTTTCAACTGTGATCAGCTGTGGTCATTTTGATTAGCTCAGCATGAAAAGAGCTTTTACTTTTACTTTATTTCAGTCCTTGGTAGTGCAACTGAAGCAAACAATCAACTATGAGTGGCTGGCAAGGCACTGTCAAAAGATCTCCGGGATAAAGTTGTGGACAAGCAGAAGTCAAGAGATGGATAAAAAAAATTCAAAGGCTTTATCAATGCCTAGAAGCACAGTGAAGTCTATTATTAAGAAGTGGAAGGTATTTGGTACAACACAGAGCCTCCCTGGATCAGGACGTCGCTCCAAACTGGATGAAAGGAGGAAGGAAACTGGTCAGAGAGGCGACCAAGAGGCAGTAACTCTGAAGCAGCTGCAGGAATTTATGAAAAAGAGTGGTCATTGTGTGCATGTGACAACAATATCACAAATTCTCCACAAATGTGGCTTGTATGGGAAGAAAGGTCACATACAGTCACAACTGAGCTTTGCGCCTTTAAGATTCTGAGGCAGATGAGACTAAAATTTAATTATTTGACCTCAACACCAAACGATATGTCTGGACGGAAATCCAATACAGCTCACCATCCAAATAACAGCATTCCTCTAGTAAAGCATGGAGGTGGTAATGTCCTGTTATGGGGGTGTTTCTCTGCAGCAGGGACTGGAGCACTTGTCAGGATAGAAGAAAAAATGGATGGGGCAAAATACCATCAAATTCTTGAGGAAAATCTGTTGCCCTCTGCCAGAAAGTCGTCAATGGGAAGAAGGTTTACCTTCCAACATGACAATGACCCAAAGCACACAGTAAAACTGAGCACATAGTGGTTGAAGGAGAAAAAGGTGAATGTCGTTGCATGGCCTAGTCAGAGCCCAGACTTAAACCCCATTGAAAATCTGTGGAATGTCTTGAAGACTGCAGTCCACAAATGCTCACCATCAAATTTAACTGAACTTGAGCAGTTCTGCAAAGAAGAGTGGGCAAATATTGCAAAGCCTATTTGTGCAAAGTTAATGGAGACATATCCCAATAGACTAAAGGCTGGAATTAAAGCAAAAGGTGGTTCAACAAAAAACAGATACAAGGGGGTGATCCTTTTTCCAACTCAGTGATTCTGTAGTAAATACAGCTGGATAAAACAAAAACGGTGTCCGTCTTCATTTCAGACTGCAAAGCAACAAAATGTGATTATTTTAAAGGAGCTGATTATTTTCTGTATTTTGTGACAATACAAGCAATCAAACATTTGAGATATGTATATTATAAATAACCCTATGCAAGTATACTGTACGTATGTGGATGAAGTTGGATATACTTATGTTGAAATTGATATAAAGAGCTGAACAATAGTATATATTTTGCAGCAAAATAAAAAAGTACTTTTAATATTTAATCACGTAATTAAATAATAAATATTAAATAATAAGTAAATAATGCTGAAAAAAACTGATTTCCTGAACTTCATACAACTTTAAGAATCACAATAATGCATTTCAATGCAGTATTCAATGCAATATTTCAATGCAATTTTCAATGCAAACATAAAAGGTGGGTTGAATGAGTTTTTTTTATTAATTTAATATTATTAGTTCAAAAATACCTATACTGCATAAAAGGTTTTGTGGTTCAGACTCATTCACCCTCCTCCCAGTATGCACAGAGGCATGAACAATTAAAATGGTTGCATTGTTTGACCATTTGCTAGTTTATTTATGTTATATTTATAATAATAAAAGTAATGGGAACGTAAAGGGATCTAATTAAAGTAAATTAGTTCTACCTGATTTTATACAGTAAGCCCAGAACTGGAACTCTTAAGTACACTGTCGTTTATGTTTTGGAAATTGTGAGTTTGATGAACCAATCAGTGGAGGATGTTGTCATGATCCACAACATTAACTTTAACATGTTGTGCTGTCAGAAAACAACATGGTGGTTTTGGAACAATTAACTGGCCGCTGCACCTCATCAAACGCGCTGTACTGCAGGCACTCAGAAACCTACCATAAAAGAGGAAGAAATGAGTCAGAGGAAAGCCAATTTGTTTAATCCTAATTTAGGTGATGTTGGTTTAGTGTTTCAAGAGTGATGCCAGCCTGGGCAGCACACGACAGAGGCCTGTGTCTCCTGGCCCCGTCCCAGTCACCTCGTGCACAGATAGAGCTGTGTTTTTGTTGGGCAGGCTCCTGCAGCGCATAAACAAGATGGATGTTATAGCTGTGCCTGTTTATTTGTGCAATCTGAAGGCATAAGGAAGAGTTGCTGTATGCACACGGACCTCTGATTTGGACTGTCTATACAATCAACATCTAAACAAGATTAGAAATTATGAATGAGGAATGAACTGGAGAGAGAAATTGCATAGTGCAGAGCAGAATTGCGCGCCTACGGAAAAGGAAGCTAGTCTTGATTACGATGACTACGTCAGGCCGTCTTGTTTATTCTCTTACATCATAGCTCAACACAAAATGACCTGGCTACGGAAGTCATCAATCGCAAGCTTTCTGTTTTGAATTTGTGCTGTGGTCCTGAGCTTGATTTCTGGGCAGTAGGGTTGATGAATGCTTAATATCATAGTCTGACCAATTACACGGTGTAACAATGTTGAATTGAGAGAGCAAAGGGAATATATTTCTCTTTATGCAAAGAAAGTCCAAAACATCCAGTGCAAGACTGATTATCTCTGGCTCGGGGTGGTAAGTGTCCATTTTCATCCAAAAATAGTGCTGGGGTCCATTTCTCTGTTCTAAGCTCTCAAGAACTGTGACTCCCCACATTCACTACTACACTGTACCAAGGTCCAAGGACAAGTTCTGGAGACAGAAAGGTAGTCAAAGACTGCGAATGAAACAGGAAATTAAAATCATTTTGATATAGTAAGGCATGCTAATTTCTCACCCTAAGGGGGGTTATTTTGCAATAATGTCCAAATGACTGTACATTATCCTGCTTATTACAGGGGTACGCACCAAATATGTTTACATTAAAAAAATTGGTTTAGTTTACATTATTTTATAATTTTACCTGAGTATTATCTCAAAGCTTCTAATAAAAAAAGAGTCTATTACAATGTACAACACAATCAACCTAGCAACAAGACATACACTGCAACAATATTACACTGCAGCTGAAGTTCTGTAATTTTTTACTACAATCATAACTGAGACGCAAGATGCGACAGACATGAACCTCTCACTTTTTCTCACTCTTTCTCTTTTTAATTTGTAGTGCTTCATGGGAGTGGGTGGTCACTAAAGAGTTTTTAGCACAATTTGCTTGTTTCGCTTCTCTTATTGTTGGAGATTTTGTCACTGAATCTTGGGTAATGTAGTTTTTCACCAGGAATTCTGGAATTTTAACAAAAGCATATACCATCGATTAACAACCTCAAAGCTCACAGTAGGTCTGTCTTTAACGGTTTATCAGTTATTGTGTAAAATGCCTTTAATTTTCTACATAGGGAAATCGATCTTCAACAATAACTTTAAAAGACAGTCCTTGGACATGAACCTCTCACTTTTTCTCACTCTTTCTCTTTTTAATTTGTAGTGCTTCATGGGAGTGGGTGGTCACTAAAGAGTTTTTAGCACAATTTGCTTGTTTCGCTTCTCTTATTGTTGGAGATTTTGTCACAGAATCTTGGGTAATGTAGTTTTTCACCAGGAATTCTGCTCATAAACAGCTTTAACAAAAGCATATACCATCGATTAACAACCTCAAAGCTCACAGTAGGTCTGCCTTTAACGGTTTATCAGTTATTGTGTAAAATGCCTTTCATTTTCTACATAGGGAAATCGATCTTCAACAATAACTTTAAAAGACAGTCCTTGTGTGAGTTTGAGGTTGTTAATAATGAAGTTGCTAATATTGATGGTTTTATTGAAGCGATCCGTTTGTATTATTTCAACCCATTTCAACCTATAAAATTATCATGTTTAACAGCTACATTTGTGGTAAAACTTCATTACACATGATACTGTACAGAAAATTCCACCAATCAGAAAGCTGCAGCTAACAAATCATGCCAAAAGAACAAAACCCGCTCCCGTAAAGCACTGCAAATGATGAGTCTGCTGTCAAAATACTTGTATAGCCTATTTGTGTACATATTTTGCAATAAACATAAAATATAGTGTTTACATATTCAACTTATTCATCTTTAAATCAATAGTTTTAATTCGTTATGTTTTTTATTTTGAAAATGGCATTGTAGTTCTTTTCCACATTAAAGCCATTAAGTACACAATCTAGTCTGATTTCCAAATACTCTTTTGCACATTCACCATGTGGCAGGTTGGTTTGGTTCAAGGCTGATAATATTTTCACAAAGAAATCTCGATGGGAAAAATTTATGGAAAAAATACTTTCGGAACCAACACCGCACTAATGCACTCTATTTGGAAATATCAGGCCGCAAAATGCCACAATTGACTCTTCGCTGGGAGTTTGATTGACAGGCGATTCGACCAATCATAACGCCGAATCTGCCATTTTGTCTGACAATCAAATCTGACAGGAGAATAGATTAACATCAGTCAGTGAACTTGAACTTGAAAAATTTGTGTATTGATGTCTTTCCGAGGTTGAAACAAGATACCTTCTGATGTTCATTCATGTTTATTTTGTGCTGTAGTAAAGAGCAAGAGATGATTGTTTCATGTGCCGCTTGAATTGAGGCGCTACGGCGATCTGTCATGATACAAAAACAGTACTGTTTGAATTTCTTAAAAAAGACCAAATTTGAAAGCTGAGACTTTGTTTCATACCATGCACCATGGCTCGTCGGAAATAGCAACCGTAACTAAGAGGGGCGAGTCTTTGCGAAGGGTCAATTGACCAATAGGAATCAAGTATTTCAGAAAGCTGTGTAATACTAATCATAGTAAAAAGTTACATATAAGTAAGACTGACTTTATAGGCTACTCAGGCTTGAAGGTGGTCCCAAGTAAAACAAGTGCTCATTGTGGGGGTTTAATAAAACAAACCATTTCACTGAACACAGCAGACAGTGCCGGAACACGTATTTGTCTTCATTTGTTGTAACATTTGGGAAAATGTTGAGTGCAGATGTGTTGAAATGCAGATGACCCTGAGAAATGACAGTGAAAGGAAATGGCTTTGAGATAAATGCTGACAGTGAAGGAGCTACAAACGTAAAACATGAAAAACATTTGGAAGAAGACATAAAGCACATATGCAACTGGTTTAGCGAGTGATGTTGTCTTTCATTCTTTACAAGTCCATTGTGAATCTGCCTTCTATCAAGATCATGTCATACCTCATCTGTCTCTCTTTCTCCATGTCTAGATCAGGTCTAAACACTGAATTATGAAAAAGGTGCAGTGTGGACTTAAAGTGTGTGACTCCTCTTTGATGATGGGTGTAGTGAAATTTGTTCTACATTAAGCCGGTGATAATCTGATTATGGACTGCGATCCATTAAGTCTACTGTTAAAATGCACCGTGCACTAGTTTTGAACTCGATACAGGGACGAAACTCGAGAGGCACTGTGAAACATTAAAGGCTCTTTGATGTAATATTTAACCCATCTGCACTAGAGGGGAGAGCTACATAAAATGCGCTTGGGGCCGTGGAACCGGGCGATGTGAGAAATGGGATGTGTGATTCTCTCTTGTCCGGAGACGTGCAAAAGCATGAAACAGCAGACTGCGCTGCGAACGTTAGCTCGTCGCACTTTTATCGGAGTAATAAAACTAAACCCTTTTTGTGTTGCCGGGGAGTGGATATCCCCTTGAGAGAGAGAGAGAGAAAAACATACTTTCACAAGAGCAGGAGGAGGATCGAGGCCGCTGTCTCTCACTGCGTCAGGTAACAAATGAATACGCTTTCTTTTCACTCTGCTCGATAGTGATGACCTGAACGGTGTTGCTTTGGTTCAAATTGAATTAAACTCTGAAGATTGTATTAAATCTCTTTATGTATATTTTATCGCATATTTTTATACAAATTTTGGGATATGGCATAAAAATCATCTCAATATTTAAAGTAATTTTCCGATGTTTTTTTTGTTGTTGTTGTTGCATACATTAAAAAAAATCATGTCACTATTGTGATTTTTCATAAATTAAATTCTCTACGCTGGAAATGACTTTGTGGTGCTAATATCGGTTTGTCTGAGCGCCCTGACCAGCCTGTCAAAGCAACATTGACTAAACCAATGGGGTCTATGAGTGTCCTGCAAAAAAACAAAACACCTTCCGGCACATTTCACGTTTGAAAGCTAAATATAAAACTGTTAATGTAAAGCAAAGATCATAACGTTTTGAAGATAGGCTAATGCAGTTTTTAAGGCGATGCTCATTTTGTAAAGATTTTTAAAAGCCTTTTAAAAAAATCAAATGCAATTTTTACATTTAATTGAATATAGGCCTACCTCTTCTTAATTAAAATTCATTGTCATAATTTTAACTTTTGTTTTTAAATGATGTGACAGTATATAAAAAACATTGATATACTTGGAACATCCTTTTTACACTAGGTTTTAAATGATTTCCTTCTCTTTATCTTGGATACTCTTTGTCATTGCTCCATACATCACATGCCATGGAGCAAGATGACTTTAGTCTTTTTGAAGTAGAGCTAAAACAAACTTTGTTGTTGTGTCTAGAAAAATGCTAGTCATTGCATTTTCTGCAACAAGCTCTCTCTTTTACCGACACGTTCTTGAACCTCAGAATGCACACTACATTTTGGACCGGATGATGTTGTAAGTGACTGGTCTCAGTGGGACTTCTGCAAAGCATTGCTATTCAGGAATGTAATACAACAAAAGAACCCTCATAATCATCCCAAACAGTCCACACACGGCTCAGACTTTAGACTGGGCTTAAAGTCTTTTCCCCCTGATTTTGCCAGGAAATGCAGTGGCATGGATCCATGGGGAGACAAAACACAACCATGACATCACGCCAGCCTCAAAAATCCGAACAGTTCCCTTATTAGCATACATTCCGCACTAAGCATTGTGAATAATAATGTTTTCTGTCTCCTACAGCAGGCAATTGGGCTCTCACCACCGACAAACAGCAGCCAAGTAAAATACCAGTAAAGAGAATGACGGTCGGAGCACCTCAATTAAATGGGTTTGCTCATGTGCAGGACTCGCCAAAAGGACTCAAGCTATAATTTGAATGAAAACAAATGGTTTTTTATTCATAGTGGTGGACAAAGCTACAAAACATGAGGAAAGTACGGTGAAAACACTGTGGAGTCTGAATGGTGCCAGCTGGGTGACAATGATTAAAAGTGGTTAGAGTTTCTCATGTTTGGATTGGTACACCAAACACTGATGGTGTCTAATAGGACATGACTGAAACGATACACAGGAAAAATGCGTATGCAGAGAATATCAGTGGGCTCATTCAATGGCATTTAGAATGTCTGAAAAGTCCTTTTAAATGAAAACACAATGTCAGAACTTAAAGAAATAGTTTTGCATTTTTTTTAAAACTAATTTCAGCATACTTTCAAACAATTATGACAATTTTTCTGTGTAACACAAAATAAAATATTTTTAAGAATGTTGTTTCTTTTTTCATGCAATTAAAATCAATGAGCATTGGAGCTTTGAAGCATCAAAAAGCATCATAAAAGTATCATAAATTTACTCCATTTGATTTTCCTATAATCTTCCCCTCCAGTGAGCTGTTAACTGATCAGATTGAATTGAACAGAAGAATCAAATTCCATAAAAGTACCGTGAAAGTATGCTGTTAACTGACCAGATCCATTTGAACTGAAGAATCAGATTCGGATTCATTAATGAATCAGTTTTGTTCATTGCATGATTGAATCATGCAATTCACTGGAAATATCTGACTTAAAGGAACGTATAGGTTTTGTGTGACTCTTTTGTCATTTTGGAGCTTGACAGATTTCTTATTCATTATACTCAAATAGTGGCCAGGGTATTCCTTAAAATGTTTCCGTTTGTTTGCATTTTTAAGAATCGGAATGTTTTTCATGCAATTAAAAGGAATGAGCACTGGAGCTTTCAAACATGAAAAAGCATCATAAAAGTCTCATAAAAGTACTTCATATGACTGGAAATACTAAAATCACTGATCATCTTCCCCTCCAGTGAGTTGTTAACCAACCAGGGGCTTGTACGGTGGCTGAACAAACTCAGGTGCAGGATTAGTTTTGAGTTGTGAAGTTAGTTTATATAGTTGATCATATGTATAGGCATAAACCACTTAAAAATCTAAGCTCATATGTAGTCATGTTTAAAGCTATATTGATTCTAAAACTTATTTATATTGCATTTCTTTATATATTTATATTCATTTAAAATTAAAGCTTAATAATTATTATTAAACTAAACTGGCTCGTGTAATGGATTAAGGGTATAATAATTATATAAATCATATAAAACAATTATAATAAATAATCATCTCCAAAGTCCAGACGATTTTATCTTTAAAAATGTTTTACTAGTGTCCTTTCATTTGGAGCAAGAGAAACTGGGGAAGTGACTTTATTGTGTCAGAGATGTGTCACTTTGCTCGAAGCTGGTCAAATTATGGTTTGAGATCTCTAAACCAGAACATACCCTGCCCCAGAGCAGGTTATCCGTGGAGCATAAGTTACTATGGTGATGAAACGATTAAAGCTGAGCATGGTACCTAAAACCCAGAGTTAGCGCAAACTAAACTGAAACTTACCTGGCTAGCCAGCTAAACCGGCTTCATGGTACAGGCCCCAGATCTATTTGAACTAAAGAATCAGATTCTGTTTTGTTATTGAATCAGTTTGGTAAACAGGATCAATTGATTCATTGTAAAGATCTGATTTAAAAGAATGTAGTTTTTTTTTTTTTTTCCATTTCTGTCATTTTGGAGCTTGACAGACCCAGTTCACTTTCATTATATTTAAAAAAGTTGGCAGGATATTCCTTTTGTTTTCCATAGACAAAAGAAAGTAATTCGGGTTTCATTACATGAAAGTGAGTAAATAATATTTACTTTTTTTTTCTGTAAACTAACCCTTTAATTCTTTCTGAGTCAAGCTTGACACTTGATGTTAAAACTGAAGTATATTGCAAAGTGATGGAGAGCTTGTTATTCATAGCACTCAGGGGTATCCAACTGGTTCTCTCTAAGGCCACAGCATTAACAAATTAACATCCACAGCAGTGTGACATCCACAGCAAAACTGAGCTATGACTGATGGCGATTATTTATCATTTATGGACCTGCTGAAGGAACACCATCACTAATACCACCCCTGGGTCCACTCTGGGCTTGATGAAGACCTAGCTCCCCGATATTAGAGACTAAGACCTCAGGGTCTACGCAGTAACTGGACCCTTTCCTGCCTTGCTGGGTCATTAATGACAGTCCCATAGCACCTGTATACTGCACAGCGCTCCTGTGGGCCTAGTGGTTATTTATGTGGCTTACAGGACCCTGTCGCATTACTTCAGCCCTGTGGGTAGATTGAGGCCAAAGGTAGAATTTTAAATCTTTTGCTGCTCGAGGACCAGCATTCTCAGTCAAACGTAATCTTAGCCAGTCAAAGAGCAAAAGTAAAACTGGTCAACTGGAAACGTTTTAATGAATGTATCAGTGTAAGCTTGTTATGCAATGAAATATAATATTCTCAATGTTACAAGAAAGTGCTTTTGTGCATGCCTGGTCAAACAATATTAATCTATTCATATAATGATTACACAAAGATAATCAGAATAAATAAAATGGAATAAAAAAACAAAAACATCAGCGATTCATCAGCAACACTATAGCAGGGATCAATCGAGAATCAAGAATGGCAATATCAGACTATGTAGCAAAGAAATTAATATTTCTAATTCTTAAAAAATGCTGAACATGTCTTTGATTCCCTAAAATAGTCTATTTATATGTTCTAAGCTGACCCTGAATGTGTCCAAAAATGGTGTCTAAATAGGCAGCCCAGTAGCCGAAACGTAGGTATTTCCCACTCTTATCCAGAAGATGTCAGTGAATCTTCATGGAATCTATCCTAAACAACCAGAGTAGGCTACTCTTTTGTTTTTTAAAGACATCAGTGCAATGCGATCCGACTTCATTATCATAATAAGTTCTCTTCAGTAATCAGGCCTACTGCTTTGTCGACGCCAGAAGTTCTTTAGAATCTACTTAAAATCAATAAACACGTGACATGAAAAAAAAATCGCTACGTAAAATAAATAATTTACAAAAAGCAAAAGAATGTATTTGAATGTCTGCTGTCATATTTGGGATTACGACAGCAACAATACTGAAAAATAAGACTTCATTGGCATAATTATAGACGTATATATAGTACGTTATAATATACACTTTCATTTCATTGTGATTGCGGCGTTCTAACTATTATTGTCCTAAATTAATAACGGATACGGCTGTTTTAATAAGTTTATAATGTACGTTTTAATATAAGATGTGTAAATAAGAAAAGTTGAATTTCGTTAAATCGTCCTCATGCAAATGTTTTAATGTAGTAATAATAATAATAATAATAATAATTAGTTTACATTGTCAGCATTAATGTGTGATGTAAATATTAGGCTATGCTACATGATTCATTTTCATTCAAATAATCTACAAAATGTATGTGTAAATAAGAAAAGTTGAATTTCGTTAAATCGTCCTCATGCAAATGTTTTAATGTAGTAATAATAATAATAATAATAATTAGTTTACATTGTCAGCATTAATGTGTGATGTAAATATTAGGCTATGCTACATGATTCATTTTCATTCAAATAATCTACAAAATGTATGAAGTAGTATTGAATTATTCCTTACCTATATTGTCTGACAGACTAATGCATTTTATAAATGCGTTTGCGAATGCAAGTGACATTTAATGAACGGTAGAAATGTAACATTTTCCCTCTGCGCATCTGTGCATTAAACCAAATAAATACAGAAAATGCAAATTTACTAAATATCGCCCACGTTTTAATTTCCCTTTATCACACAATGTTGATATTACGAAAGTAAGAGTTTTTCTCTGGATAGCCTATTCGCGCTCACCTGAAACAAATATTCAATAGGCCTACATATTCTAGATAAATTATTTTATTTGTATTTATTTTATTTTGTTGTATATTTTGGTTTCTTTCCTTCTTTTCTTTTTTTTTAATGAAAGTTTTATTATAAGAAAAGTTGAATTTCGTTAAATCGTCCTCATGCAAATGTTTTAATGTAGTAATAATAATAATAATAATAATTAGTTTACATTGTCAGCATTAATGTGTGATGTAAATATTAGGCTATGCTACATGATTCATTTTCATTCAAATAATCTACAAAATGTATGAAGTAGTATTGAATTATTCCTTACCTATATTGTCTGACAGACTAATGCATTTTATAAATGCGTTTGCGAATGCAAGTGACATTTAATGAACGGTAGAAATGTAACATTTTCCCTCTGCGCATCTGTGCATTAAACCAAATAAATACAGAAAATGCAAATTTACTAAATATCGCCCACGTTTTAATTTCCCTTTATCACACAATGTTGATATTACGAAAGTAAGAGTTTTTCTCTGGATAGCCTATTCGGTTCAGCGCGCTCACCTGAAACAAATATTCAATAGGCCTACATATTCTAGATAAATTATTTTATTTGTATTTATTTTATTTTGTTGTATATTTTGGTTTCTTTCCTTCTTTTCTTTTTTTTAATGAAAGTTTTATTAATGTTCAAATCTATTCTAAAGAACTATTTTGTGCCATGCGCTTTAAAATCACATTTCCGTCTCCGACACATGTCGCCTAATAAACGCTGCATCGTCGTGTTTCTCTTTTCTCTGTCGGAACAGAAATATAAGGGTTACATGACAGGGAAGTGGTTCTTTGTGGTTTGGAGGCCGCGCGGCTTGTCTTGTCACCACCACACACTGAGAGCGCGCCGCGTGTGGCACAACGCAGAGGAGACAGCGCGAACGGATCTGCGTCTGCAAAGAGAATATTGAATTTCGTGCTTAGTTGAAATTTCCCTAGGTAAAGTATGTAAAACATTGTTAAACCGTGTTAAATGAAAACACATAAATGTTCGATACACTTTAATCCAAAATAAAGCATATAGGCTAAATATGCATAAATTAACAATATGGATTTGCATTTCTAAAAAAAAAAATTTAATAACAAAATGTATTATTTATATTAAATAACCTGTCCATTTAGTACTAAGATATAAGAATAGAATTGTTCAACATTCGTTTCATATGCTTGCATGTTGTTTCCATGTGCCGTCTTACAGGCCAGAGAGTGTTGTAACACATGTTGTTTAAACGTCTGTAACTGTACGTGCTTTTTTTCGTTACGTTTCGTTGATATAACATTCCCATATTTGCCTGTTACAAATTCAAGTTGTTTAGAAATCTAAAATTGATCCCCAAACTGTGTAAACTGATTTCAAGTACAAAGGGTGTTGGCGTTTACTTCAATACCAGTTTTAACATTAATGAAAAGCACTGGCATTTTATAATTTTGCGCATAAATTTAGTGTAGTAATCAAATATAAATTCAACTCAAAACGTTTGTGAATTAGGCATTTAATTCAAAATAGCAAATAAAATTTGATAGATGGATGATAGATGATAGATAGATGATAGATGATAGATAGATAGATAGATAGATAGATGATAGATAGATAGATAGATAGCTAGATAGATAGATAGATAGATAGAGCGATATAAAGTGTAATATAAAAGGTTTACACTTATGGTTATTTTTACCAAAGCCTTGCAAAGTTTTGCAGGCGAAATCCAGTCATTTTTATATGAATCCATGTGATTGGGAATTTTGTGTCAGGGATAGATTAACACTTATGTAAATGTTAAATATCAAATTAAACAAGATAACGAGCTGATTAGATGATACCAGGTCTGTCATTTAACGAATCAAAATAATGCAAAACAATGGATTTTTTTTACACTGTAAATCCTTTATATTAATCTCTATCCTATATGGAGTCTTACAAATTCTACTTTCACCTCAGAAAGGGGGTGGTCATTGATGATAGTGATTTTAGATCAGCTAATGACGTTAGAGCTCTCCCTATGTTACAGCACTCCCAGGTCTGCTTTACAAATAAATAAACACACTGATCCCTGCCTTTGCAGTCTAGGTTTTTGCTAACAAGATATTTGACCTAATCTATAAATCCGATTAAATGCATCAGTATTAAACTTCCTATCAATGTTTCTTTAGTGAATTCTTGTTTTAATTGAGGTGCAGGAGGAGCTCTAACCTGCTACTCGACCCGGAAGAGACGGACTAATGCTCATATTTAATGATTTTCACAGAACTCCTGGAGCATGACAGCCAGCCAAAAACTCTGCCCTCATTTCCACCACAAACCAAATCAATCAAAAAGAATATTAAAGGCTATGCGTCCTCGTGTTTGTATAAGCTTGATTTTCACAACTGGAAAGTGATAGCCATCTGCTCAGGCAGGCTGGAGGGATATCGAGTGCTAGCAGGTAACTGACAGCTATTAAAACCTCAGTCTGCTTCGGGACTACACCAGTCACACTCATGATTAAAAGAAGAACTGGACAGGGAAGGGAGGTGAAAAGGCTGTAGTCTGCACAGGCGCCTCGACCGCACAAAAGACAGGCCTGACAAAAGGAGCGGCATGATGGAGATTGACAGGTGTCTGTCTCAGAGAAGTCATGTCTCACGCTGGAGTTTCAGGTTAGACTGATTTGTGACCCTAAAAAATCCCCCATCATCAAAAGGTAGGGATGACCTTGTGATGACACGTGACCCCATCAACGGCTCTCTGTCTAAGCCACATCTGTCATTTGCACGGTGCTAACTCCTATTTTCATCACGTGTAAAGCTTGAAATTACAGGAAAGAGGGGAAGCTTCCCACATCAAGTTCAGTTACAGAAAGTCTTTCCCATGCCAGTTCATTGTTTATTTTAAACAAAGAGAGATGATTTTAATAACACTGTTTTTGGTTTCTGTTTTTGTCATGTACTAGAAGTATGCAACTTTGTGTGGCAGTTTTTCTTGTATATACAATTCAAATTAGAATTATAATATTTTATTAAAAATATATAAATATTAAATTGTGATATTAAAATATTTAAATTAACATATATATATATATAGTAAACATATACAAAAACTGTTACAAGCTGAAGCGATTCATATTCAGAGGAGCCGTTTCATAACACGTGTAACATTTGGCGCTTGTAGAAACATATCCAGATGCCACTGTAATTACTCTCACTTGTACTTTCTTTAAGTTGAGGCACTAAAGACTTTGCCATAATGTTGACCAAACAGATTTAAGTGTTAAGTTTCTTTCGTTTCTCGATGACATCACTAACAAAGCATCAAACTGCCTCTTGAATTTGCTTGTGGAGCAAAATAAGTGCTGTGTTGGCGAATTTACACCTTGAGTCTCATTCAAAGTAAATGAAAGGTAAGGAAAATACGCACTCTTCAGAAAACTGTGTTTCACTGTTTTGACCAAACCAGTTGTAATTGTATAATTACTCTTGAAAAAATGTTGCCTGAAAAAAGGGATGGCTGTATAATGAAGCCCCAGTGGAAAAGAGATTGACAGAGCGCTTGGTTTGACATGGCTCTCTGGCTTTGCAGGTCTTCACCATAACCAGAACTTCCCCATCTGTGCAACACCTAGTGAACCCAGACGGAAGCTATTGAGGTGGAAAATACAGGAGAGGACCTGACAAGATAAAGATATCAGGAGCAGACAAGGGCAAAGTAGCATATTGATGGAGCGGGCCTCAGTTGGCTGACACCAGATACTTGCTATTTAAAAACAGTGGTTTCGCTTGCTCATGGATTTGCTGCTGCCACTGTCGTTCTCTTTCTCTTTCTCTCTAGCTCTCTCTGTCTAAGTCTGGAGCTCCATCCCCTCCCTTGCTGTGTAAAGCTGCGACCCCCTTTTACAGTGTGTCAAACAGACAAATACTGTCACCCCTATAACCACTTTTGTGGCCTCCTTCAGGTCTCTTTCCCAGCTTTGTGAATAAGCTCTCCGGCTAATGGAATTTCAGGCTGCACTAGATTATAAGAGCACAATAGAATATTTGTTTGTTCAATTCACTTTTAAGCACTAAGATTCAGTGGAGCATGAGACACGCAGAACCCTAGATAACTCTCTCTGGCTGTGCGCCACATTTGTTTTTTTTGCGGCGATAGCGCAGGACAAAACAGCCAGTAGTATGTGTTCCTGTTTAAACTGATGCTCACTGAACAGCTTAGGAAGCTAAAGGTACAGTCACATTAGTGAAATTTCTGTAAAATATAGCTGCCAAAAAAGATCCATTGTTTGTTTTCAGTAGTGTAGCGATATATGAAGCACAACCCACTCAAACCAAACAGCCTTCTGTTGGTCAACATGGAGAATTCAACCAATTTGAACTGCAACTATATCTATCCCTGGAAATCTATCCCTGACACAAAATTCCCAATCACATGGATTCATATAGAAATGACTGGATTTCGCCTGCAAAACTTTGCCAGGCTTTGGCAAAAATAACCATACCTTGATGCTAACATTATACCATGTGACCATTCAACCCCATATTATGATAAAACGTAATTTAAAGTTGCGATTTCGTCAAAACTTAAAATAGTTACAAATTGCGGTGACTGTGTGTTGAACCATATTCTAACCTGAGATTGTCTAACTTCAAAACTGATTATTGACGTAAACTCCACTGAACAAGTGTGGAATCCCTCTCATCTGTCACTCAACTTCGAGGCTCCGCCCCAGGTGTCTGCGACTGGCTCCCATGTCAGGGTAGCCTGGGTCTGATGGATGTCGGGGTCAGTGGTTCAGCTGTGGGGTTCAAGCCTGCAGGCTTGCAGCCTCTCCCTCTCTGCTGCCAGATCAAAACAAGAGGCAGTAACCCAAGCACAGCACTCAGCTGAGAAAACTCATAACTCTGTCCCCCTCAGCCCCCTCCTGCCCTCACAGCACCAACACCCAGCGTTAACACTTTCATTCCTCACCCCGCCCTCAAATAGCACCAACTCACAGGCCCACATAAATCAAAAGGTAAGAGCGTACCACAGGACTGCACATCAACCTCTTGTAAAAACTCCATTATTAGGGTCATCACTGTCTGTCATTGGTAAATAATGGCTCTTGTGATGCCTACTGGTTGTTTCTTAACCCAGTAGGGGTGTACTGGTTATGCTAGCTTTTGAGGAAATGTGACCGGATAGTAAATTAAAGAGATAGATCACCCAAAAATGAAAATTCTGTCATTATTTTCTCACCCATGAAATGTTCCAAATCTGTATGACTTTCTTATGCACAACACAAAACAAGATAATTTAATGAATATCCAGTTAGGTAAATTCAGTACAAATGCAATACATTGTGACTCACTTTAACGCTTAATACGGCACCCAAGAGCTGTGTTGGGTTAACACATTACAAGTAACGCGAGTTACGTAATCAGATAAAAAAAAAAAAATAGTAAAGTAATGCATTACTTTTTAATTAACAAGAAAATTAGTTACTTTTTCATACAATATCTCCAGTTATTTCCTTTTTTCCCCATTTATTGGCTGACAGCTCTCCTGTTCCCATGTTGAGAGAAATTGGGAGTAAGTGCAGAGGTGTTGTGTGTGTTGTGTGAACATGATGTTACTGTAGTTCTAGAATAAATGTGAACATGCATTTACTCATCTCACTTGTGCAAAAACAGATTCACTATTCCTCAAAATTAATAAAACAGTGAAATGCATACTCAGAATATGACACAAAATCTGCAATAATTAAATGTTAATTAATACAAATGTCTTATGTATTTAATTAACCAGTGTTTTTGCTGCTGACCTTTGATGGTTCAATTCAACCAAACAGATAAGCAAAAATTACTTTAGATAAACATAATATTTGTGTTTCTTTCTTTCTTTTTTTAATCGCTGAAGAGTGTTGAACTTTCTTCTCCTGCATCCTATTCTTCATGCAAACCAGAATGGTTTGAGTTGCGCCCTCTACTGTACAGACGTGAATTTACATTTCCTTCAGCCCGAGGCTGATTCATTTCACTTTTGGTGTGAAAGTGCTTTTACATTTGCCAAAATATAACATTTTTATATTTAAAACAAACAAGTCCAGCCCAGATTTAAAAAGTAATGCAAATTTAATGGAATCCATAAAAAGTAATTATCATAGTTAGTTACTTTTTCAGGGAGTAACACACTATTGTAATGCATTACTTTAAAAGTAACCTTCCCCAAGGACAAAAAATACCAGTAACTACTTTGCACCGACAGAAAAGTTGCATTCCGCCACCTACTGGACTGGACTGCGCACAGGAGAGCAACTGACCCTTTTCACATTTCTGGGGCTCTCAGAAGTGTAAGTCATCATAGTTTGGTAATCTTCTATAGTGGTCAACGGATAGTGAACAACATTCTATAGTGGACAGCAAATATAATTTTTGCCAAGGTAATATAACACAAAGCATAGTGTATAAATGTTCATTCAAATTGGTCAAATCTTAAAAAAGATTTATAATGTGGAAATGCAAAATCACAGTCTGTGAAAAAGGTCCATGGTGGTCGCCATGATTGAACTGTTGAAATTACTTAAATATTGGGTTGTTTTTCAGCAAAACCGATCAGAACACACACAC
>NW_015505392.1:268437-281030 GCF_001515645.1 Sinocyclocheilus grahami | reverse complement strand
CCCACACACACACACACACACACACACACACGCAAAAAGAACGATCAGCAAGCCAAATGTACTTTTTTGCTGAAACTCTTGGTTGCTTTATTAAGCATACTACCATTGTATTGAATTCAGTCAACTGGATATTTATTAAATTATCTCCTGCTTTGGGTGACCCATGTTTGAGTCTCGACTGAAGGTTCTTTCCCAATCCCGTTCCTATTGCTTATTGTCTCTCACCAAAAACTACTGTCTAATTATAGGCAAAATTGGCCTAATTAAATATAAAGTATTGGTATAAAGAAACTGAGTTCAGTTGGAGAAGTTGAGACATAGAAATGGGGGTAAAGCTCATAATCACAGGGAGAGTTTGACACCTTGTAGAAGTTTCCGACCACTACAATTATGAGTATTACTGTCACCCCTGACCATGCCAAGAGAGAAGGTGGAAATGGCAGCAATCAGGCCCCATTTTCCTCAAAGCACGAAGCTGAAGGCTGGACACATCCCAGAGACACTCTTCTCCATTAGGACTGAAAACACACACTGTCTCTACCCTCTGACAGATGGAGACAAGGCAGCCAGGCCCACAGCAATGTTGCCAAAATTGTGCCAGGATTGCCTAACAATTAAGATATCAAAAGAGATCACTCTAGCTCACTGATAGCTGTTTCAATTGTTTGCACCTGTTTCTCTTGTGTTACACATGTGTCTGGAGTGGATTATGTTAACTCGTGCTGGACACATTTCACCTTTCCACAAGTGATTTATCCCCGAACCATCTTCTCAACCCTGCCCAGTGGTGGGAATCTACAGGAGAATGTGCGACAGCCAACTACGGCATTAGTCTATTCTCTACACTGACAATTGTTGTCCCATGGGAGTGTGACAATATTTACATTAGTTGTTGTGGCCTTTTAATAGATGCTCTATTTTGTCGGAACAACCCGCTCCTGTTGTCACAGTCGAGAAGCGATTCATAGGTATCACTTGAAGCGTGGCATGTATTGTCATCCGCAGGAAATACTTCTGGGCTTGTGACCATTTCGGTTAGCTGAACTGACCATTGGTCAGAGGAGCCGCTTCACACCTTTTTCGACAGTCTGTTTCCTCTTTGCTGGGAAATTACACAGAAATTCCACTGGATCCAGCAGAGTGCATGTCTCTTAATGGAGAAAGAGAGAGCTCTATATGTAAAGAGAATAGGAGAGGGGGTTGTCGAATCCCAGGGGTCTTTTTTTACATTTGTGATTGACTTTTCAGCACACTTGCAGAGGATCTTGATAAGCCTGTGAAAGCTGAACTCTCAGACAAGGCTGGAGAGATAAAAAGACTCATTGTCCTACTGGCTGCCGGTGCCCAATCCCACTGGAAGCCAGTCTAGTTCCTGGGTAGATGGGGAAGAAACAAAGTAGAGCTAATAGACCAATCCAAAGCCCAGCACAACAAACCTGTTATTCTCTCTTTTTCCTTCTCACTGAGCAAAACACACGGTTCCAAAGACACCTGGCCAGGTCTGAGTTACTGAGCACAAGTAACTATTCGATTATCCTCCAACATTCTTTTATTGACAAATACAAAGCAGTCAGAACTCATTCAGGCCAGTTTGGCTCTTAAGTCTTGGAGGGCAAACGGGTCAGTGACCCGATGGTTTTGAAAAACATTTCTACCATTTTCAAGAAAAGTTGACATTTTATGTCTCATGTGGTTTAACCATAGAGTGAAAATTAACATATATTCCTTGTACCTTGAATAAATGTGTTTATCTTAATTACTATATTCCAAAAAAAAAAAAGTTTAAAATAAAATTTCAATGTAAATAATAATAATAAAAAAAGATACAAATATTACTAATTAAAAATACAAATCTGAATACAAATGAGTAATTTATAAATATCATAAATTTTGAGCACAACATGACCACATGACATTTTACAATCTGACCTAACCTTTACAAATCACAAAAAATTCAAATTTTCTGTATTTTCAGAGACTTAATGACCTCGACATCCAGTCATGAAGGTCTGCCGGGGTCCTCATCATTTCTTGCTTTAAATTTAGATGTTATTAATCAGTTCTGTTAAAATATTTGATTTATAAAAGATCACGCCAAACTACTTAGTAAGGTTTTCTTTTCAAGAAATTCATTCTGATATTTAGACAGTTGTGCCATTTTGCCTTCCAAAAATACAATAAAAAATTGATCAATACAGAAATGAAAAATGCTGATCATACAAAAGGTGTTTTCAAGTCTATGTATGAATATCATATTTAATGTATTTTCTGAATAAACAGATTTGACAAAAAGTAGCATCACTTCATTGACCCAGATAGAGAGTCATTGCTAAGACTTGGATTTCTGCTGAGTGTGTTGAAGGTTTGTGAATGAGACAAAGACAAGCTGGCTTGTGCTGGCTGTTTGCGTACGCGAGTGTGTGTATTGTTAATGGACAGGTGGCGAGCATCTTTGCCTTTTGTCCGTGAGTCTCCGTCTGTGGGGGATAGCAGCTCCAGCTGGCCAGAGGACATGATCACCTGGCTGTTAGTTGCTGACCTAAGATCAGACTCGCTTGCTCTCCCTCACCAGCTGTAGGCTCTGGGGACTGTTGTAAATGGTCCCTGGTTGCCTGCTGTCGGTGTGTACAGGATAGAAAGAGGGGGGCGTTGAGACATGGAGACAGGAGAGTAACAGTGATAGAGTGGGTTTTTTCAGTCTTGAAAGAGGGCCAAGAGTCAGAGGGGCAGTTTCCTGAGACCAATAGCTTCCTGTGGGCACCTCATACCTGAGATGAACTCCAAAGCCATGCTAAAAAACTGAAAGAGAGAACACAAAGATATTGGCATTGTCAGTGTGAGGGCTGGCGGGGAGTAAGGTGCTTGTACTTGTGCCCGGCTCACTTTTTTACCCATGCTCCCCCTCAACCCTCTGGATCAGATGTTATTCCACCTATTGTCAATGAACCTATTAGATGAATTAAACACTGTATAAGCACTTCCCTAGTGGCCCAGATTAAGAGTGTCCTATGGAAATTCTGATGTTAATCTTTTAGGCTGAATTCTGTTTGCAAAGTCCTGTTTCCCAGGCACTTTCCTATGGATGAATGGACTGGAAAGTAGCTGCAAATAGCTTGTATAGTATAGTGTAGTATATGTATATGTAATTGAATAAGTGTTTAAAATGATTAAATAGTAACTATAGGTAAATAGCTAAAAATAGTTAATAATAACAGTAACATATAAACAAATATTATATAACAATAAATATTTCTTATATTAATTTATTATTACATATTATTATAATAATTATTTGTTATAAAAATATAAATAGTTATATATTATTGTGTTTATCAGAAACAGAAGCTGTCATTTATTAAAATACATATTTTATTAAACTAGTTTACATATTAAAATGCTAGCAGACAAAATGCTCTGGCAAACTTCTTGTTTGGCAGCAATTTGCAATAGATGCCATGTCAGACAGTTCTGGAAGATAATAGTAGCCAATCACCTGAGAGAACTATTCAGTCACGTGACTTTTTTGACGCGTATCTAAGGGTAAGCAGCACTACGTAACTATTTATGTGTTCAACATTTGCGAAATGTATATAATGAGCGAGTACATCATGAATTCATCTTCTAAACCGCGTTTTTGCCTTATTCCGAATCACTACGGTACACTTATAATAAGTACTTATATTTGGACTATTGTAGCCTGGTCGGGTCGTCACCGCTGCGGAGTAACACATACCTGCGTGAATTGCCATAGACATAAACATAGAGAAGTAGCTCCGGTTGGAATGTTCTTCCGTTCTTGTTATATGTGATTCCACTTCAGTTTATAGACATAAAAACTTTTTAATTTTTATGTGGATTTTCTTAAAATTTTTTTTGCGATTTTCTTTAATGATATTTATGATATTACATTTTTATAGGGGCATACAATGTGTGTTGGTTGTGAATTGGCCATTTTATTATAATGACAGACAATAACTTTAGTGCCATAGCACATGTCTGTCATTTTCAGGGCCCTTTCCATTGTGCCATATGTCATCTTAGGCTGCTGCTTAGGAATTAATGCTATTAATGGCACGTAGGCCTCCTTAGAACCCTTCTACTGGATAATTAATCACATAATGACACACAAAGTGGTTCAGGTTTTAGGCTTGGATGGCGTCACTTGGCGATATCCAAATAGGGAGCTTTCCTGAGCCAGAACTTGCCTCTAGAGTACTTAAATAATTGAGTTGGAACTGTCACCTGCATTTCTAATCATGAATCATTTCTTAGGTTTGCGTTGCGTTTATAATTCCCCTTCAGGAACTCGAGCTGTGTCGAGTCGCTTTGGGAACGCCCTTGCGTGACCGCGTTCTGAAGCACGTGTCAAATCAGTCCAATGGAGAAGCGAGACGTCACGAGCGGGGTGACGTAAGCACCAGAAAGTATCAAAGCGCATCCAGCAGAGCGCAAACCAGCTTCTGCTCTTCAGTAGCGCTCTGTGTATGTGTCTGTCTATTTACTGTTGTCTTTCCGCACAAGCATATATAAAAAAACAATCATGAAAAAGTCTATGGCGAGCGAACGGCATTACAAATGCTGTGTTTCTCCCTGCCCATGATATCTGGCGGCAGGGGATACACACGATTTGTGTGTCGTTTGTTTAGGAGCGGAGCATGCACGGTCAGCTTTCGAGCAGCTGATTGTCATCACTGCGAGCTTCTCTCTCTCAGTGTTCGGCGGTCTTAGCTGCATACCAGGCTGACCTACTCAAGGGTGGGGCTGCTGAGTGGGAGCAGCCCAAGCCATCAAGCTCCTCATATCGCCAGCCTCAAAAACAGAGCGTTGCAACCCGCACCGCTCCACAGAAAGATCGGGGGTTGGGGCGATGCTCTCAGTTGGAGTCTTCTAGACCGAAAACAGATCTGCGGACCGTTATTTTGTCTAAGAGGACCTCGGTTAAATGGTCCTACCATTGTCAGGTCTCTGAGGGCAGCCCACCTGGGGAGGAAAGGATAACACCTCAGTATACGGTGCCGCACTCGACCAGGAGTATGGCGGCCTCCAAGGCTTTCAGCCTGGGTGTGGCCTTGCAGGACATTTGTGCTGTGGCGGGCTGGTCCTCTCCACACACTTTTGTCCGCTTTTACAACCTAGACCTGGCTTCTACCCCAGGTTCCCAAGTTCTCTCTTCTTGATGTGCTCGCAAGATACACACACAGGCAGGGACTTGGTAGTATGGCGCAGTGGGTATTCTCGTTCCCAAAGCGACTCGACGCAGCTCGAGTTCCTGAAGGGGAACGTCTCTAGGTTACGTATGTAACCATGGTTCCCCGAGGGAACGAGACGCTGCGTCTCTTTGCCATACTCCCTGCATCCCTGCAGGCGCTACTTCATCGAAGCTGATTTGCGCTCTGCTGGATGCGCTTTTATACTTTCTGGTGCTTACGTCACCCCGCTCGTGACGTCTCGCTCCATTGGACTGATTTGACACGTGCTTCAGAACGCGGTTACGCAAGGGCGTTTTCAAAGCGACTTGACGCAGCGTCTCGTTCCCTCGGGGAACGTTAGAGACGTTATCGTGGGATCCCAGAAGAATCGTGTACAAATGTATGTCTTTCGGAAACCTCTATAATCTGTTCGTGTGACTATCGACATTAGTACTAATGGAAAGTCCAGTGAGACAAAAAGAGAGATGTCAAACATTCACGATAATAATTCTGGAAGTGGAGAAACAAACAGAGTTCGGCAGTAATTATGGAGAGAGCGCTCTGAAGAAACCAATCCAGTAAATGAGAAAAGTAATAAGCATTCTTTGATGACATGGCCATGTTTATAGGAAAGCAACTCGTGCATGTAAAGAGAGAAGAATGGACGTTTTTGTGGAATAAAGCCATTTAACGGCCCTTTTCTTCCCTCTGTGAAAAACTTTCCACATGGCGGTCGCTCATCGCCAGGCAACTTGACATCCTGACCTCTACCATTTAATTTATTGATCTTCATTTTATTTGAATGTGAAGAGCCTTTTGCTCCCTTAAATTAATCCAGGTTAATTTGGCCAGGCCTCCATCCCACCCAGTATGAATGGCCCCTCTGTTGGCCTGGGCTGTGGTTGGCCACCCAGTTTTATGAGAATCTGCAGTGAATTAGAAAATCTGTCAATGCGGGTGGAGCGGCCGGCCGAGGATATGCCGTGTCATTCCACCTGTAAAAGAAAATGCTCTTTGTCCATTATCTCCCAGGCTTACCTGACATGAGTTAACCCAGAGGTCAATAACATCTGTGGAGCGTTGCGGGAATCGCTGGGCTGGAGAGAGAGGAGGTAAGAGAGAGCTTTGTTATAGGCTGCATGCATGGATTCCACCCTGCCCACTAACTCTGGTCTGCTGGATGCACAAGTGCCTCGGAGAAATGTCCCTGTCTCTTGGAGTGGCGGCTTATTCAAATAGCGTAAAAGGGCGTTGAGTCATTGTACACCACTATGGCAAGAAGCTTACAGCGGTTTTGCCTTTTATTTATGTAGATTTTCTGTTA
This sequence comes from Sinocyclocheilus grahami, assembly GCF_001515645.1. Classification (NCBI taxonomy): domain Eukaryota; kingdom Metazoa; phylum Chordata; class Actinopteri; order Cypriniformes; family Cyprinidae; genus Sinocyclocheilus; species Sinocyclocheilus grahami. The sequence continues at coordinate 274,517 of NW_015505392.1, read as the reverse complement.
TATTGTACGTAAAATATATATTTTAACACTTGAGCAATGAAAACGTTAATGCACATAATATCTGGATCAATGATGTGATGCATAAAAATATAGAAAAATTCAATTTATAGATACAATAACTTGAATACAACTTTTCTATGAGAATGTTTTTTTTATATTCAAAATAATTTGTATATTATTGGTATGCATAAACTCAAAACCATCTGGGTAAATCAAAATGAAGAAAAAGCCTGAAATGAAATAAAATCTTTAAAAGAAAACCTTAAGTAGTTTTTAGTACTAAGTCATTAGTATTTTAAGGAGAACATGTGTGTGTGTGTGTGTGTGTGTGTGTGTGTATATATATAATTTTGAATTAGATATTTTTAAACAATTTATCTAGATTTTTAGAAATGCATAATTTTCATTTAATTAATTTATTTTTAATTCATGTTTTTATGTAATTCATTAATTTTTCAAAAATGTGAATTGTTAAAAAATATTTAAATATTAACAATAATGAATTAATAATAAATATTCCTTATTAAATGTATTAAAACTTATAAAAAATTATAATTATTATAATGAATAATTACTGAATTAGTAAAAATACAAAAATATTTAATATTATATATTTAAAAACATTTTAATTAATTAATAAAGATTGCATCTGTAAAAATTCGTAAGAATTCCTGGCGAGCGTGTTTTAAACTAGACCATTAAAACATTATTTTTAAATGTCATTGTCCCAGCTGTATGTATCCTCACCGATCATGGGTGTCAATAGTAGAATGCCAGTCAACGAGGGGTTCTGGGAATGTGTGCGTGTGTTCCCCTTTCGCTGGAGCAGCTGTCCAGTGCTGGTCAGATGGTCCAGGGATGGCTGTGATTATGAGCTGGTAATTGAAGGACTGGCATAGGGTTGCTCTTCCTATCTGCTTTCTTTCAAAAGTAATTACCCTCTTCCAAAGTTTGGCTTTATAGTAAAACATGTTCTTATTTAATGATAAGTGCCTCTGAAATTTGTCGACACACATCCACCGCCTCCATGTAATTATAGAAATAATTTAAAATTGCTGGAAAATATTTACTAAGGACTTTTTCCAAGACAATAATAACATTGTCAATCAGGAACTCAGCATTTTTTATCCGTCTCTTATGACTGAAAAGGAAAGTATTTTGTTTGTGGTCAACAGTAATACTTGCAGCGTTACGTCAAAAGTACAGGAACACACATAATAAATGTTTCTAGTCAAACAAGCAAGTAACTCAAGCAATAAAATGGAGCTTTAATGATACGAGTATCATTTGTAACATCACTGGTGTTGTCCACAGTCTTCATTGGCTCCATTAAGAACATAAACAAATGAAGGAACAAACAAAGAAAACATTGTGGGATTTTCAGAGTTTTTTTTATGTGCCTATATGGGTCCAGACTGATTTGCATAGTACTAGACAGCCATGTAAATGCTCTTTCATGGACAACAGAAAGACTCACAGGTGCCCAGTTCACGTGCATAGGGAAAATACATGTGTGTTTATGCATTTGTATTTGTTTTGCTTGTCTGTGTGTAAGTTTATCACACAGTGTCCATTTTTAAATCTTTTAAAGCCCTTATATTGAAGTTGTATTTCTTTTTCTACGTTTTCCCCATTTCAAACAAGTCATGCCATACAGCAAGCAAGAGAGGTGAAAGGATTTGCCTAATTTGCGTGGATATTTCCGAATCATCCAAGCATTTTTCAACAATACCAATCACCCAAGACAGACAGCTTTGCATTAATTCGGCTATACGCAGAGTGTCCGTAAACAAAAACTCGGTCGTAATTACCCAGCTCTCTGCATCCGTGCCAGAACATATGAAGTAAGCCAGCAAACAATATCAAAGACAAATGTCTTGAATAAAGGAGGAAAACATGTCATTCTCATTTAACCCAGACATGCACCGCAAAAACAATGCTAAATATACATTGTAAAAACTGTGATCATTTTTATTTTTAGGAGTCTTTGATGAATTGAAAGCTCCTAAGAATAGCTTTTACTTGAAATCTTTTATAAATGTCTTCACTGTCACGTAATGATACACAATTTAATGTGTCATTGCTGAATTAATTTCTTTCAAAACAACATTTTAGCGATAGTATGTAAATGTATAAATAAAAAAAATACATTTTAAATATATGTTTTGGATTTACTCAACCCAAACTGACACCATTTTATGCATTATTAGGCCTAAATTAGTAAAATATCTGGACATTTCAAGGTACTTTCTATTAATGATAATCTAAGTAACATGACTATGTTTTAAATGCACTTCATATTTAGGCACAACTTATGGATATTTAGTCAATTCTATAGCCTGCCCCAAACAGTGCACCCGCCCCTCATATCAAACACTAGCAGACAGCCACAGGTATGTCTAATGGCTTTCTTATATAACGACACATTGTGCTGAAAGGTCACAGTCAGCCTCATAAACACTGAGGCCTTGTTCAGGTCCCAGCTGCCTGACGCCTGGAGCTCCTCTGACACTGATAGCACAGAGGTTACTCCTCAGGTGGGTGACACCAACACTTCACTGCCACCTTTACTTTGTTCCACGGTGCATCTCCACCTTTCACCTGGAGGCCCTTTCCCAGAGCTAGCCTTTTCACACTGTGCTTTAACACAATGCGACCCATGCCCCCCGGACGCCCATACACCCCTCATCTTTGTTACAGGTCTTTCTTTGCGCCCGTACAGGTGACACGCTGATCGATTGCGAATATTTAGGAGAGTTGGCGATTATGTGCAGAAGTGTACGGCCCAGAGGACAAATGGATGATAAAAGACAGTGAGTGATGGTATTGTGTGGCAGCACGTTCGCGTGACAATGCTAAAAAAAAGAGATATTTCGGATTACGTTTCCGAGCGCTGGGAGTGTGGGACAATTACAAACAGATTGGCCATTTTGATTGTATTAGTAAATGTTGCACTTGAACTATAGCTAACATGTGACGACCTTATGAAATCAAGGGAAAATGTCATCACAAGTCATATTATTACTGCTGTCATTTTGTTTAAATGTATTGGAATAGTTAAGAACAGAGGAATGATGAAAAAGCGTCCGCTTCACAAAGAACACAATCATGATTTTGATTAAAATGTTGGAAGGGTGATATATTGGTCTTGAAAATCAAGACTCCCTCCAAAATGTTGCTTAATCTCAGGCTCTTTGGACCTTAATTGGACTATATCTATTTTTTAAGCAACTTGAGATGAAATATCATGCTTTCGCTCATCTCTTTACGCAATAATAATGCTCATAAAATGGATATCGCTCGGAGGGCTGGATTGTTGGCTAAGCTCTGGTTTAGATGCATTCATTTTGGCCTGCATTTTGGTGTCTCCTTGATGCATTTCCATGGATCCGATTCCTCAAAACGGCTTATCCACAACTGGCTCAGGCGAGGTCGGTGATGACATTCCGCCTCTGAAGTCCAATCATTTAAAGTCCTGTAAACACTGACGTGCTTTTATGTAAGCATAAACTATACAGTGGGTACCATTTAATAGTGCATATAAATTGCTATTGGAAAAATGAGGGAAGATTACGATTTAGTCTCTAACAGGCCAAATAAACAGGATCAGGATGATTATGGCCAGATGTGTGTACAGTCAGAACACTCTAGAAAAAGACATCACCATGCTAGCGTACCTGCACCAGTTTCACTTCATGATTATTAAATCGGTATACTGAAAAACATTTAGGCTAGTGTAGGATTTACATTGAAACATTTTTTACTCTGACATTTTTCACAAATAATTAGAAAAAACAGTATGTAACACTGAATTAAAATTTTAAGAAGAAAAGTAGTAGCAACATTTTTGTGTAGAAAAACTGAAATAGTATTTTCTTTCTAAAATATGCTCCAATAAGTTTGAATATTTTTGTACATAATATCTGTTAGAATGCATTTGAATAGTTAAGAACAGAAGAATGATGAAAAAGCGGCCGCTTCACAAAGGACGCAATCATGATATTGATTAAAATGTTGGATGGGTGAAATATTGGTCTTTAAAATCAAGACTCCCTCCAAATGTTGCTTAATCTCAGGCTCTTTGGACCTTAATTGGACTATATCTATTTTTTAAGCAACTTGAGATGAAATATCATGCTTTCGCTCATCTCTTTACATAATAATGCTCATAAAGTGGATATTGCTTGGAGGCCTGGATTGTTGTCTAAGCTCTGGTTTAGATGCATTCTTTTTGGCCTGCATTTTGGTGTCTCCTTGATGCATTTCCATGGATCCGATTCCTCAAAACGGCTTATCCATAACTGGCTCAGGCGAGGTCGGTGATGACATTCCGCCTCTGAAGTCCAATCATTTAAAGTCCTGTAAACACTGACGTGCTTTTATGTAAGCATAAACTATACAGTGGGTACCATTTAATAGTGCATATAAATTGCTATTGGAAAAATGAGGGAAGATTACGATTTAGTCTCTAACAGGCCAAATAAACAGGATCAGGATGATTATGGCCAGATGTGTGTACAGTCAGAACACTCTAGAAAAAGACATCACCATGCTAGCGTACCTGCACCAGTTTCACTTCATGATTATTAAATCGGTATACTGAAAAACATTTAGGCTAGTGTAGGATTTACATTGAAACATTTTTTACTCTGACATTTTTCACAAATAATTAGAAAAAACAGTATGTAACACTGAATTAAAATTTTAAGAAGAAAAGTAGTAGCAACATTTTTGTGTAGAAAAACTGAAATAGTATTTTCTTTCTAAAATATGCTCCAATAAGTTTGAATATTTTTGTACATAATAATTTTTAATTATTTTTTATTGTAGTTCACCTTAAAATTGTCACAATTTACTGACCCTCATGGTGTGCCAAATCTGTATAACAGATAGATAGATATGAAATGAACATGTTTTGCTTCATTCAATCAAATTCAATGAGGTCCAAAACAACTACTTGAACCCCTTTGTTTTTCATTTTAGAGACATTTTTCAAAATATCGTCTTTTGTGTTCCACAGATGAAAGAAATTCCTAAAGATTTGTGACGATATGAGGGTTTGAGGGTTAGTAAATAATGGCAGAATTTTCATTTTTCTTCTTTTCTTATTGTCTCTAATAGCTTTTTAAAGGATGTGTTTATACAAAGGCAGAGGAGCATGTGAACCATTTGGGTTTCTGGATGTCTTGTGGTAAATCCTCCCTCGCTCATCACTGATCAGATCCGACAGCGTTTGAGTTACTTGCAAAATGACGTTTACAATTGGTACAACAGTTGAAAATTCAGACTCAGGCAAGTAAATGCACTGCAACAGTATGTTATCCATTACAAAGTTATGCAAGAGAGTCCAAAAGCATTGATATACAAGAATCAAACCAGACTACAGTGCTGTGGGGAATCTCTCTTGTCACCAATAGATGACAATCTCATTTGTGTTTTTGTAAATCAGTCTCATCCACAGAAAAACAGAACAAGAGCAACGGCATGAACATGGAAATGTGTTGAGTGAGCAAACAGACAGTGTTGTTTTTAGCTATTTAAATGTTGTGTGCAACGCCAAACAAACTTGACTGGGTTTTGCTCCATAATTAGGTGGGCTTGTAGGGCAGATGATGCAAAGACACACACGTAAACGTGCGCACACGCTTATGTGAGCACATGCTCCCCCTGTAACCTCACTCTACTGACAGTTACTCTCAACAGTCACTAAACAATACAGGGCGGCACAGGAAATCAGAAGAGGGTTTATTCAAGACAAATGTGTTTTTGTGTGTATGTGAGTATTTGGGTCTAAGTGATCCAGTAATGGGAGAACATGTGCCTTATTATTTACCTTAAGAAATGAGGTCAGTACACTTTCCCCCCATTACTATAGTCATTTCATTTGGGCATGATGGGAAGGTAATACCATGTTTTTAGCACCATGGTATTATTTTGAAGTATTTTAAAGTACAATGTGAATGAATCTATCTATCTATCTATCTATCTATCTATCTATCTATCTATCTATCTATCTATCTATCTATCTATCTATCTATCTATCTATCTATCTATCTATCTATCTATCTATCTATCTATCT
>NW_015505392.1:247604-267657 GCF_001515645.1 Sinocyclocheilus grahami | reverse complement strand
GGCCCTTTCCCAGAGCTAGCCTTTTCACACTGTGCTTTAACACAATGCGACCCATGCCCCCCGGACGCCCATACACCCCTCATCTTTGTTACAGGTCTTTCTTTGCGCCCGTACAGGTGACACGCTGATCGATTGCGAATATTTAGGAGAGTTGGCGATTATGTGCAGAAGTGTACGGCCCAGAGGACAAATGGATGATAAAAGACAGTGAGTGATGGTATTGTGTGGCAGCACGTTCGCGTGACAATGCTAAAAAAAAGAGATATTTCGGATTACGTTTCCGAGCGCTGGGAGTGTGGGACAATTACAAACAGATTGGCCATTTTGATTGTATTAGTAAATGTTGCACTTGAACTATAGCTAACATGTGACGACCTTATGAAATCAAGGGAAAATGTCATCGCAAGTCATCTTATTATTATTCCTGTCATTCTGTTAGAATGCATTTGAATAGTTAAGAACAGAAGAATGATGAAAAAGCGGCCGCTTCACAAAGGACGCAATCATGATATTGATTAAAATGTTGGATGGGTGAAATATTGGTCTTTAAAATCAAGACTCCCTCCAAATGTTGCTTAATCTCAGGCTCTTTGGACACTAATTGGACTATGTCTATTTTTTAAGCACCACGAGATGAAATATCATGCTTTCGCTCATCTCTTTACATAATAATGCTCATAAAGTGGATATTGCTTGGAGGCCTGGATTGTTGTCTAAGCTCTGGTTTAGATGCATTCTTTTTGGCCTGCATTTTGGTGTCTCCTTGATGCATTTCCATGGATCCGATTCCTCAAACTGAACTGGCTCAGGCGAGGTCGGTGATGACATTCCGCCTCTGAAGTCCAATCATTTAAAGTCCTGTAAACACTGACGTGCTTTTATGTAAGCATAAACTATACAGTGGGTACCATTTAATAGTGCATATAAATTGCTATTGGAAAAATGAGGGAAGATTACGATTTAGTCTCTAACAGGCCAAATAAACAGGATCAGGATGATTATGGCCAGATGTGTGTACAGTCAGAACACTCTAGAAAAAGACATCACCATGCTAGCGTACCTGCACCAGTTTCACTTCATGATTATTAAATCGGTATACTGAAAAACATTTAGGCTAGTGTAGGATTTACATTGAAACATTTTTTACTCTGACATTTTTCACAAATAATTAGAAAAAACAGTATGTAACACTGAATTAAAATTTTAAGAAGAAAAGTAGTAGCAACATTTTTGAGTAGAAAAACTGAAATAGTATTTTCTTTCTAAAATATGCTCCAATAAGTTTGAATATTTTTGTACATAATCATTTTTAATTATTTTTTATTGTAGTTCACCTTAAAATTGTCACAATTTACTGACCCTCATGGTGTGCCAAATCTGTATAACAGATAGATAGATATGAAATGAACATGTTTTGCTTCATTCAATCAAATTCAATGAGGTCCAAAACAACTACTTGAACCCCTTTGTTTCTCATTTTAGAGACATTTTTCAAAATATCGTCTTTTGTGTTCCACAGATGAAAGAAATTCCTAAAGATTTGTGACGATATGAGGGTTAGTAAATAATGGCAGAATTTTCATTTTTCAGTGAACTATCCGTACTTATTGTCTCTAATAGCTTTTTAAAGGATGTGTTTATACAAAGGCAGAGGAGCATGTGAACCATTTGGGTTTCTGGATGTCTTGTGGTAAATCCTCCCTCGCTCATCACTGATCAGATCCGACAGCGTTTGAGTTACTTGCAAAATGACGTTTACAATTGGTACAACAGTTGAAAATTCAGACTCAGGCAAGTAAATGCACTGCAACAGTATGTTATCCATTACAAAGTTATGCAAGAGAGTCCAAAAGCATTGATATACAAGAATCAAACCAGACTACAGTGCTGTGGGGAATCTCTCTTGTCACCAATAGATGACAATCTCATTTGTGTTTTTGTAAATCAGTCTCATCCACAGAAAAACAGAACAAGAGCAACGGCATGAACATGGAAATGTGTTGAGTGAGCAAACAGACAGTGTTGTTTTTAGCTATTTAAATGTTGTGTGCAACGCCAAACAAACTTGACTGGGTTTTGCTCCATAATTAGGTGGGCTTGTAGGGCAGATGATGCAAAGACACACACGTAAACGTGCGCACACGCTTATGTGAGCACATGCTCCCCCTGTAACCTCACTCTACTGACAGTTACTCTCAACAGTCACTAAACAATACAGGGCGGCACAGGAAATCAGAAGAGGGTTTATTCAAGACAAATGTGTTTTTGTGTGTATGTGAGTATTTGGGTCTAAGTGATCCAGTAATGGGAGAACATGTGCCTTATTATTTACCTTAAGAAATGAGGTCAGTACACTTTCCCCCCATTACTATAGTCATTTCATTTGGGCATGATGGGAAGGTAATACCATGTTTTTAGCACCATGGTATTATTTTGAAGTATTTTAAAGTACAATGTGAATGTATCTATCTATCTATCTATCTATCTATCTATCTATCTGTCTGTCTGTCTGTCCTTCCATCCGTCCGTCCGTCCATCCATCCATCCATCCATCCATCCAGCCATCAGTCAAAAGATAAAGATTTTCAAATGTTTTTGAAAAAAAAGTCTCTTATATGCTCACCAAGCCTGCATTTATTTATTTATTTTAAATACAGTAAAAACAGTAATAATGTGAAATATTATTACAATTTATAGGAACTGTTTTCTATTTTTATGTATTTTTTAAATGTACCATAATTTATTCCTGTAATGGCAAAGCAGCCATTACTCCAGTCTTCAGTGTCACATGATCCTTAAGAAATCATTTTAATATGCTGATTTGGTGCTCAATTATTATCAGTTATTATGGGTGCTCAATTATTAATAATGGTTATTATCAATGTTGAATGATAATCATTTTTGCTGCTTAATGTTTTTTGTGACACATTTTTCAAAAGAACAGCATTTATTTAAAACACATCTTTTGTAACATTATAAATGTCTATCACTATCGATTGTTTATCAATTTACATCACTTTTGTTGAATTTAATGCATCTTTGCTGAATAAACGTATTAATTTCTTGTTTTTAAAATCGTACTTACTCCAAACTTTTGAGTAGTAATGTATCATGATTTCCACAAAAATATTCAGCAGCAAAAACTGTTGAATAAGAATGAGTAAGAAATGTTGACAACATGAATAAGACATGTTTCTTGAGCAGAAATGAACATATTAGAATGCTTTTTGAAAGATCACGACACTGAAGAATAATACTATAAAACATTATAAAAATGTATATTTTAAAAAACTATTTGTATTCTGAGAAACAAATTAATTAAACAAGAATTTGGTTGTAAACGAACAAACAAACTAAATAAATAAAATGAAACCCATCAGTAGCTAATAAAGTCTTTGTGTATGGAGACCATCATTAATTGAGGTAGACGTGTAAATGCATCTGCACATGGAGCCAGTTAAACCATTAGAGACCTGCTGCCTGCTGGATGAGTGTGTGTGTGAGCGTGTGAGAGAGAAAGATGCAGTCTGTCTTTTATCAGTTTCCATTAGAGAGGACAGCAGCCTGGCCTCTGATGGCTCATTTGTGTTTGCCACATTAATCTCTGTGAGTAAGCAGCAGCAGCAGGTGGGAATTTCTGCTCATGCTAATCACATGACAACAGAGTCCCTGCACCTGGACGTGACTGTGACACCTGGGGCTCTTCCTCTGGGGTCGCTCTTTCTTTCTTTCTTTCTTTCTTTCTTTCTTTCTTTCTTTCTACCTATTTATATTGGTTGTGTCTAAAAGCTCAGGCAGCTGCCTGGTTGCCAGGCTGTACTATCAAGCAGTGACTTCAGAGGCCGTGTTTGCATACAATGTAAAAAAAGGATTTTTCAAAGTTGTAAATACAGCAAAGATTATTGGAGTATGTTTCACAAGAAAATTCTATTACCAACAGTCTTTCTACTTGAAAAATTTCATGTTTAAGTTTCATGTTTCATGTTTTTAATTAATTAAAAAAAAAAATTTCTAGACCAAATTTATTTTAGTGCATACCTCCTGAAACTCATTTCTATCGAAGATTGTTTCTGCCATGGATAAAAATTAATGAATAAATACATAAATAAATGAAAGGTCATTGCAACTTTTTTTTTCTCAGAATTGCGAGTTTATGTTTCACAATTCTGACTTTTTCTCACACTTGCAAGTTTATATCAAGCAATTCTGGGGAAAAAGTCAGAATTGTGAGATAAAAAGTCACAGTTACCCAAGCTTCTATAGATTTCAGACAGGCTTCTTCTGAGGCAGCATAATGGTCTAAAGGGCTGTTCCCAATAAGATGAATGAAAATTCAGTGTGATAACCATTTATCGTTGTTGTAGGAGGATAGAAAATACCGTTTGTACAGTATAAAAACCATTACGCCTATGGAGAGTCCCCATAAACCACATATACCAGCATGTGTGTGTGTGTCTGTGGCACATAAATGATTGCAACATTTTAGTGATACACTGCTTCAGTAACCCAAGTCACTAATATTTAAAAATATGCAACTCCTTGTCTAGGATATCAGCGAGCAATCTGAAACAATGTGCCCTTTTGATTGAGGAGAATCCACTTCTTAGACAGTAAAAATATAGGGACGACATTATTGTCTTGAAAGGCATCAACATTTCATCTCTCCAGGAGCCCTTAAACCCAGACTAGAGTCCGGGATCAGATTCAGACCGTCTATTCTCCATGGTAATCATTACTCCTGGGTCAACTTGTGATCTCGGGCCAATCTCTGATGGTTTTTCTGAGAGGAGACATAAAGCTCTTTAAAGTCCACAGTTCTCTTTGGCAGTGCTCATCTGGCAGACGGTGGAGATGATTTGGGATGGAGTTGTTGGAGAGTGACGCTGGCCTGAAATCAGTCGGAACTGGCCCAGCAGGACTGAGATGCGGCCCGCATGCCACACGCCACGATCGCAGAGGGTCAACACCATTGAGCCCTGATCATTTGCCTAATTATTTGGGGTTCAGATGTCAATCCAACTAAGGTCACCCATTCCACTATACCGCCCGTATGTCGTGGTGTGGTGGCGCTGAGAAAAACACAAGGAAGAGAAGTAGAATGAGAAAGAGAAAAATAGAGAGATACATTCTATGGTGTTTATTTTCGGCTAGAGGTGATCTTGGCCCAAAGCAAAGCTACCTAATCAGTAGTGGCAGTTTTCGAAGCTGTATTCCCCAGAGGCCCGGGCTGGTGGAGGAGCTGTCAATATAATAATGATTACTTTATTTTGCAGGAAAAGCTTCTCGCCAGGGGAAAAGCGCCACTTCCGGCCCGGAGGGAAACCTAAGCTGCCCCAGACCGACTCCAGTCCATGTCTCAAGCTCCATCTTTAGGGACCATAGCAGCACTTTCATCTGGCCTCTCTCCCCACTTAGCCATCACTATCACCTCTCTTACTGCAGCCATTCAGACCCCCAGAGACTACTCTTTACTTTCCACCAAAGAAAATAAAATAATATTTTGATTCTATTTTAAATGGGACAGGATCCATTTGTTATTTTTTAGGAACACTTGCATATAATATAGCGTATCTTGCCTGAAGATACATATCTTGTAAACTGTGCACGTGTGCCAACAAGTCTGTGTTTTTTGAACTATGTAACACCTTGAGGTAATGTTTAAGACACCTCATATATCTGGAAGCAATTCGAAGGATTTTTTTGTCAAATATTTTTGTATTTGACATTTTCATTGATGACGAATGAACCAGCTTTTGGCTTGCTATGGTATAATATGTGTACTTCTCTTAAAACACATCTCCTTTTCACAGGAGAACTGTCATTTTCGAAAGTAAAGATAATTTGCAATACTTCTCATACAATCTCAGATTATGTATTTTGTTCAACAGCATTCTGTGGTGGAAATTACATTTTAAAGTACTCTATTCACAAACAATATTCTAGATATATAATTTCACCTCAAGCTTTTGACTGATACTGTTGCCTCCTTGGTAAACAAGCTCAATAGCTTTTTAAGTCATGAAGTCAGGTCACCTTTATTTCTATAGTGCTTTATGCAATACAGATTGTGTCAAAGCAGCTTCACAGAGATAAACAGGAAACATCAGAATCAAGTATGGAAGCTCAACTATGGAGACAATTCATATTCTGCTGTAAAGCAGCTCAACAATGTCATAATTGAGCTCAAGTCAGTCTTGGTTCAGTTCAGATCAAAAGCTGTGTAAAGTTAATTCATTTGAAACAAGTTCAATTTAGCTAAATACAGTTGTACGAAAGGCAGCAACGTCGTTATTCAGTTCTGAATAAATAAACAAACAAACAAATGAATGAATGAATAAATTAAACTTTATTTTTTTATTTCAAAATTTTCATTGTGATCGAAATTATACCATTACTTTTTTCTTAAAATGTATATAAATTATTCAATTGATATAGACTAAATTGATATAAAAATGAATACAAACATATTTAAATAGTTTATGATTATGTCTTTGTTTATATTGAATCATTATAATAATAATATACAATATTTAAACATTTTATGTGTCACGAATTCGGTCCATGGACTTCCGTTTATTCACCACCAGAGGTCACCCTTTCCTTTACATTGACTCTCGCACAACACAAACTGTTGCATAGCACCCCGGACTACATATCCCATCATTCATTGCACGATTTGCACACTGCACTGATTGCACTCATTGCACACAGCTGTTTCTTATCACCTCACTCACTATATAACACCCACTCAAACTGCCATTCTCTGCTCAGTATTGTTTAGCCTGTACCCCTTTCCGAGTCTCCGAGATTTCCTTGTTTTGCCTCGCCTGTTTTTGCGGTTTCTGATCTTTGCCTGTTTTCCTGGATTTTTCCCTCTCGTCTCGCCCCTTTGATTCTGTTTGCCGATCGGTGGCCTACGCTAGCCCTAGGACTATTCTTGTGTTTTTGCCCGCCATATACCTGTCTGCCATTGTTCGACCCTGCCTGTTATACCACGTCTCTTTAATAAAAGCTTGCAGATGGATCCACATGTCTCACGTCTCGTCAGCCCCGTTACATTATGTAATAATACTAATAAATATTACTTTATGACATTATGTATTATGATGGATTTTTTATTTTTTTAAATTGCAAGTCTGGCTCTGGGACAAAGGTAAAACAACAAAATCCATTCATGCAATTTAAAAAAAAAAAATTTTTTAGTAGAAAAAAATTCATAATTAAGGAATGATGAAAATGGTCTTAATGTGACATTGATATGAACATTAATTTAGAATTTTCATAAACTAATCCCTGGGTCACAAAAGTGCCTAAAGTTGAAGAAACTGCAGATGACTTTCTGTTTGAATGTCAAGTGTGCTTGTGAATAAAGTGAACTGCCCTTGCAATTACTAATAAATAATTAATATTACAGCCAGGCCTTGCTGGATCTGTGTGTTGTGTGTAGGATGGGGTAGACCTTACTGTGCTAATATGCCCATACTGAGTGAACCTCAGTGAAAACAGACTACTGACAGTGGAAAACAGGCACTTTGAATGGTACCACAGATCCAGCGGCCCCAACACAACAGCAACAAGGCCTTGAAGAAAACCAAAACATTTTTTTCCACTCAAGCTGCAGATAATCAAGACCAGCCTTCAATCACCAAAACCCAAGCAGAGCACGAGTTACAGCAATTCCCTCTGTCTCTCTGAGTGATTCTGATTGTTCCAGAAACAACAGATGGAAATTCTGAGCATAAACATGTAAATATTCCAGTCATCCGAGTATTCTGACATAGACTGATGTTTCAAACAGCAGAAATAGTGAAAAAAACAGGAGGATATTAGCATCAACCTAAAGAAAGCAGAAATATACACTACTTAAAACATGAAAAATCGCAATTTCTCTGCACAAACTACCAAAAATGATGTAACATAATGCAATGACAGTGAAAACTGAATCAGAGCCTGCCCACAGTTTATGATGCTGGATTGGAGCATGTGAATTTTAGCAATTGTGTGGAAACGGCTGGCCCTCCAGTGATTTGATATAAATTTTTAATTTGAGCTTCTCACATAGCCTGTCTCTATCTAAACAAAGCGACCCAGCTCGTCAGCCTCGTGGGGAGGGTGATTGGCTTAAGGAACCCGTTCTTTGATTGTACATAGTTAGCAGAGGGGCCTCGCTTGGTGCATTCGAGCTCTGGCTAAAATCAAGCCGTATCCACTGCCCTATTCTGACACCGTCAACTTCCAGACCAAGCTTCCCCCTTCTGATTGCTGCAATATGACACAAACCATCATTATAATCACCCACAGTAAATCTCAACAAACCTCATTTAGGCAAATCAGTGATCATGTAGAAAGACTCCAGCATGCCTCTGGAGTTAGCATAGCACTGCAGGAAAACAAATGCTAGATTCCCTTTGGCAAGAGCTTTGCTCGCAGAAAAATAAATCAGATAGTTAATACATCTCTGATCATGGGTTGATTGCGCGTAATTGAAATGCTCACGGCCGTGAAACGCTGCTGGTTTTTGTACAGCTCTTTTCAACAAATGGCAGTTATATTTCAATGCTAACTTCATTGTACGTTTTCGCCCTCTGGTCTGACACTACAACAGCTGCTTTTTAGCATCTTTATAGCCAATAGAATTAACATAGTCAAAAAGCTTGAATGCTGTCCGATGGCAAGTCCAGAGGCACTAAACACCTATGACTGGAAGTTGCGGCGTAGCTGGGTTTAGCATCACATGGACTTAAGCCCAGATGGAAAAAGAGAGCGAAAGTGTGTGGCTATGCCCTGTAATTTTCTATTGGCAGGTGGGCGGTGACTCTGATTTAATCTGGGCCTTAGTCTCACCATCCGCATTATTGTTACGGGATTCCCCCAGTCCCTCGCCTCCGGATCTTCTGTCACATTCTGTCATGCCAGCCCTGCGCAGTGCCAGCTGGAGCTGGGGGCACTAGAGACTGCAGATTAAGCATTATCCCCTATCGCCCCCCTTCTCTTTCCGCATATACACCATCCTGTCTATCATGCCTGTGTTGTGGCTTATGAACGTGGGCTGTTGGAATGAGGTTTAAGTGCTGGAGGGTGTGAGAGTGGCATTACTGCCTCATGTTCAGAGCCTGTGTGGAAAAGTCAGATATACTTAAAACATGTTGTAGACTCTGGTGTTATCAAAACATTTTTCTGTTTGTTTAAGAATTCTGACCAGCCACACATAGCAACAATGGCTCAACCAATAGTGTGAGACTGGGGCGGGGCTGTCTGTTTTTGGCTGACAAATGGCAAATAATGGGAAACCTGTTTGAAAACAGTCATTATTTGTGCCATTCTGCTTTTTGCCAACTAAATTACACACTGATTTCAACACAAAATGCAAGAAACCTCTAAATGTCAGATGTCTTAATCTCAGCAAGGATTTAGCGATTAATTTTAAAACCAGTGTTGTTTTCGCTGTTCAAGAGCTCTTCAATTATGATCGTAAGTCTCTGTGGAGATCATTTGGAGGCCAAATTTCAAACCTACTTGGTAGAGGGTCGGCATATGTTATACAAAAAATCATCATCATAGCCATGGCTACTTGTACCTTAAGCAACATGCATGAATGTGTTAATATTATGAAGAAAGTTGGGGGCAATATAATTTGATCACTGGCTGGTGATATGCTGTCCTGCAGTTTTCTCCACACAAATAGGCATCTATGCTCCATTTCTGGCAACTGTATTTGACATCTTTATTTAATGACTTAGATTTCTTTTTATTATTTTGTATAATAAATTTTGATGTTTAGTTAATTGAAAGAAAATGAAAAAAAAAATCAAATCAAAATTTGTTTAGCTTTACATTTTTTTAAAACTATATAGCAACAATGGCTCAACCAATAGTGTGAGACTGGGGCGGGGCTGTCTGTTTTTGGCTGACAAATGGCAAATAATGGGAAACCTGTTTGAAAACAGTCATTATTTGTGCCATTCTGCTTTTTGCCAACTAAATTACACACTGATTTCAACACAAAATGCAAGAAACCTCTAAATGTCAGATGTCTTAATCTCAGCAAGGATTTAGCGATTAATTTTAAAACCAGTGTTGTTTTCGCTGTTCAAGACCTCTTCAATTATGATCGTAAGTCTCTGTGGAGATCATTTGGAGGCCAAATTTCAAACCTACTTGGTAGGGGGTCGGCATATGTTATACAAAAAATCATCATCATAGCCATGGCTACTTGTACCTTAAGCAACATGCATGAATGTGTTAATATTATGAAGAAAGTTGGGGGCAATATCATTTGATCACTGGCTGGTGATATGCTGTCCTGCAGTTTTCTCCACACAAATAGGCATCTATGCTCCATTTCTGGCAACTGTATTTGACATCTTTATTTAATGACTTAGATTTCTTTTTATTATTTTGTATAACAAATTTTGATGTTTAGTTAATTGAAAGAAAATGAAAAAAAAAAATCAAATCAAAATTTGTTTAGCTTTACATTTTTTTAAAACTATAATATAACACATAAAGATTACCCCCTTTCACTAACCTTTTTTTTTTTTGAAAAAGAAAAAAAAGCAGTTTTTCAGGCCCTGTTCGTGGATGTGCCATAAACTATGGTTGCAAATGCCTTCTTGAATGTGTGGCGCATTAACATTGATGAGTATTTATTTTTCTTCATAACCACTCTGCTCATGACTCAAGAAAATGTCCTCTCCAAGTTTGTAATGCCAGTACAAATTGTACACAACTCGCACAGATACTGCAAACCATGAGCAATAAACTCTTCCTGTAAAAACGTAGTATGAAATTAAACTGACCACAAAAAAAAAAACGCCCACATATCGACTGAAGACAAATCTATGCTGCCCCCCAAAAAGTAATGGTTATTTGTTCAGTCATGTTAAGATCCAGAGACAGAGAACATGAAGAGTGGCTTTTATCCACAGCTTGTGAGTTGAATTGGACTGGTTATGGCTTTGAAGTGAGGCCAGCGTGTTTTGGACGGGAGTAAGAATGGTGATGAATGTGCCCTGGGATTCCTGCGTCTCGCACGGCCCGCTTGTCTCCCGCTGAACCGCATAATTTCTTGTGGCCTTATTACTGAAGCCGTGGTGTGAAGGCCCTGCCACAGGGTTGAGAGACAGGGAAAAGGAGAGCAAGAGAGTGATATTCCATCCCTCAAATTCTGTATTGGAAATGTGGGGTTTCAGAGACCCTCCACACTGTGTGTGCAGCAACAATGCATATGAGATGCAACACATGCCAAAACATACAGCTCCGCAGCAGGGGGCCCCGGCCGCTCTCAAAACGCCATTTGCTATATGCGTAATAGCCATCTACCATGAAAATCATCAAAATCGAGACATTTTAAGATCATCCTCACAGATAAACACAACAAAATATATTATATTATATTATATTATATTATATTATATTATATTATATTATATTATATTATATTATATTATATTATATTATATTATATTATATTATATTATAATATAATATAATATAATATAATATAATATCATATAATATATTTGACAGGCTCACATCCTGAAAGGAAAATTATATCAAAACGACATATGTTTTTAAATTTATCAGCAAAAATATCAGCAAAAAAAAAAAAATATATATATATATATACACACACACACATATATATATACAGTATGTGTGTGTGTGTGTGTGTGTGTGTGTGTGACCATGGACCACAAAACCAGTCATAAGGGTCAGTTTTTGGAAATTGAGAGTTATACATCATCTGAAAGCTGAATAAATAAGCTATAACACTGATGTATGGTTTGTTAGGATAGGACAATATTTGGCCGAGATACAACCAATGTTTCAATGTTTTTTTGGCTATTGCTACAAATATACCCCAGCGACTTAAGACTGGTTTTGTGGTCCAGGGTCACACACACACACACACACACACACACACACACACACACACACACACACACACACACACACACACACACACACACACACACACACACACATTTTCATTTCCTGAATTTGAATTAGGGAATTTAGAATCAAATTAACACTGAATTTAAAGAAAGAATCGAAATTATTTGAGTTCAAATAAATTCATATAAAAGCCTTTTTGAGAAAAAAAAAAGGTTAAAACAACTTTAGAAAGTCTTAATTTCGAAGGCTTTATAGACTATTTTGTTTTCTCCATTTCCTGTCATTCTGATTCAGTTTCCTGTGGGGTGTGGTCAATCAAATTCAGATTCAGCTGATAAACTTAAAAGGAATCAGTTCTTAAATTCTGAAATTCACACAACTTTCGGGGTTACATTTTAAATAAATGATCTAAAATTAATGTGGAGAAATAAATTATATACAGAAATCATAAAGACAAAATGCTAATGTTTATTTCCATAGTACACAGAATTACAAGGTATAGCAAGAAATTGTTTGAAACACAGGGGTGTAGGAGGAAGAACTGTAATGAGCATAAATGTCCATACATGCACTACATTAACAAAATAATAATAATAATAATACTATTAACTACACCTTTTTCCTCAATAATCTCCTAATTTGCTGCTTATCAATAGTTAGTAAGATTAGTAAATCAGTAAATTGTTAACAGTAAAAAGTTTAGGTATGGGATAGGATTAAGGGGTCTAAAATATGATCATTCAGAATGAGGCATAAGTATGTGCTTTATAGACAGTCAATATGCTAGTAATAGGCAAGCTAGTTAATAATTTGTCCTTAAAATAAAGTGTTACCCATAAAATCAACACAGGAGGAACCTATAATACCCAAGTCAAAATGTCACAATGTTCAGCAGCAAATACCACACCTCAAAAACCAGACAATCGTCTCCATGTGGCTGGCTAAAAATAATAGCGATTAGTTTACATGCTGCATTTGCCAGCTCTAACACATAATAATAGAAAAACCTCAAGTAAAGTCAGTGTTACAGGTTCAACTGTTGAACATCATGGTGATAGAATACTAATACTGTCTACTTGAATAGAAATCAGGGTTATATTTGCAATAAAATAGATATTGTACTTCACAGAATAAATCAACTTCTCACCACTTCCATCAACTCTTATAACAAAAAGTGGTCACATGAACCAAACAACAGCCAGAAATACGCAAAAAGTTTAGCTTTACACAGCACCCAGATAATTTCCAACAGCCATTAATCCAAATTCATCAACAATAAAATTGTTTAATTTATTTAATTCAACAAACTCCCATCTGATGTTCTTTTATGTGCGGTTCACACAAATCTCTGGTGAATGAGGGCTGACTTGCAAAACCACATTAAAAGAGCCCTCTGTTATTTCTCCTTGCACACTGGTAGATGCATCACTTATCTTCCCTTGACTCCAAAATGTCTGCTTTACCTTTTCCCCCAATGTTTGTTTAAAGAAATATCCTACTCTGCGGCAATGATCCAATGAGGGGCATGACTGACAGTTATGTACAAATTCCTCTTTTACATCCAAGCCATCTGACAAGAAGAAATGCTGTATGAACTGTCACCTTACGCACCTCCGAATGGACAGCCAATAGCAGACTGGCAATAACATTAAATACAATCGGCCTCCGTGCAGCAAACCATCTTTGCAGATGTTGCAGATGTAATTTGAAAGCCGCTCACCCACTCGCCATAGCAAAGTCCATTATTTCACTGCCTCATGCTTTTCTTTATAGCTTCAACAGGTATTAAGAAGAAGAAAAGCTATTTGATTTTCTTCTGTGTCCTAGGGAGCAAGTCCAACTACTAAGGCCAAAATTCTTTTCAATTAAGGATTCATCCAGGCAGATGGTATTGGCATTAGAGCTGAGGATAAAAAATGGCCCAGACTCTCAATAAACAGCCCTTTCTTTCTTTATTCAGAGAATATGACATTTTGTATTTGGTGCTGTATAGTGGTGTCTGAAGAGCAGGGCTCTGTCTGCAAAATTCAGAATTGCACAATTGGCTCCTTTTCAGTTCTTTGTATGTATGTATGCATGCATTTTTGTGTGTATACCTACCTAACTTTTTAGGCTTTTTAAAATGTACAACATTTTAAAACAACATTTTCAAGACATTCAAAGTTTGTCAAAAAATAAATAAAAAAACTCTACGTCTTTTTAATTTTAATTCTACGTTTGTACGTTCAAATTACTTTGTTTGCTACCTCAATTCAAATTCTGGAATTTATTATGAATTTAAAACGCATTTTAAATTCTGAGTGATGCACAAACCTAGTCCAAACACAGATATACATTAAAAAATGTCCCTGCACAGTCCTATGCAAGCACGTCGTCTCAGCCGCGGAGAAGTAGATCAATTAAAATGATTGTGGGGGGGTGGAGGGGAGAAGCTTTTGTAAAATGGATGTCCTCCAAGAAAGCCAGGCAGAGTGCGTTTAAAGCGTGAATAATTTATCCCGAAACTCTATCACACTGTTGTATCAGTTTCCATCATAAAACTTGGCAACGGGAGAGGGAAAATACATCAGCATCTGTGTGACAAGCCTCCGGTGAAGAGGAGAAGGCTTTTTAGGTAGCGGTGGCACATCGAAAAAACTTCTAATAAATTAATTCAGTGTCAAGGCTGAGGGACACTGAGGAATGACAGCATATGGCGAGGACCCGTGTGTCACCCCTGGCTGCACGGGGAGCAGACAGCACATGTTCCTGTGCTGCCACACACACACACACACACACACATATACACACACTGTCTGGGCTTCTGGCCTCTGCTTTTTTGCCAGCAAGGCAAAGAATGGAAGAAAAACAGGAGAAAGACAGTGTAAGGAGTCTGGCACACTCTCCCAGCATTACATAGCCTCCAGCGACAATTTTAAAACATCATTTCAGATTTGGGAGTGAATCTACTATGAAGCAACGTCTCAGCCCATAATGTGTGTTACAGGCTCTGATTGCTTATCAAAGGCAAACGGCGAGTGCGTAGGAGTTTCTCATCACTACCGAGTGAGACCGGGCCTCTTTTTTTGAAATATGAAACTATATGAGAGAGTCGTGGCCCAGACAGAGAAACAAGGCAATGTGTAGAATGGCTGGAGTATGAGAGAGCATGAAAAACAACAAATACAAAACAAAAACAATTTAGTTGCCTTTTTACCAGTGGATGCATTCTTAACAAAAATGTGGACTCCCTCTGGCAAAAGAGTGATCTGTTATGACAGGGGGGGTGTGGGGGATGCTGAAAAGGTTTTGATGCTGAGAAGATGCTGAAAGATTTTGTTTCCTGTTCCTGTACTCCTGATTTTATGCTAATGAATCTCAGATGCCGACTGTTGTATAAACACTAGCTCACGGTGTTTTGAGAGCGGGGTGGATTTGATATTTAATCAGTGAATTCATCATCTGCCAAAATACATCTTTGCGCTTCGGTTCAGCTCAAGTGCAAAACCAAACTAAATGCTGAAAAATGTTTTGAAATTGTAGTTTGTTGTTGTAGAAGTCACAGATTCATGCAATATTCCCATGCATCATAAAGCACTTAGTCGTTATACTTCACCCCAAAATTTTAAATGCATAATTTTTCTTTGCATCTGCAACACAAAAGGATACATTTTGAAGACTTTGCTGCAGTGTTGAGCAAAATTCTCAATTAAAGAATTGTCGCTCTGGATTCATAAGTTGGACCTTTAATCAGATTAGCCATGCACCACAGGAAGTTGAATTTGAATTACAGGAAGTGAAATTTCTTTCACCATGGTCCAAAAATGTGTTAAATATAAATAAGTATATATAGAACAAGTACAAATAGTATATCATATTCCAAGTCTACTGAAGTCATACAATAACTGTGAAAAACAGATCAAAATTTAGATCATTATTCACTGATCATTTTTCTCTCAAGTGAACTTTTAACCACAATGACTGGATAAGTGAATCAGTGAGTTGACCTTGAGAACTGCATCAGTTTGATTGGTGAATGAATCATTTAGACTTGATCTGTGAACCGAATCTACCAAATCTACCAAGTAGTTGCATGAAAATAAGCAACCAGCACAGCTTACAAAATATCTTCTTTTGTGTCCCTTAAAAAATTTAAAACGTCTTGTGGTTTTGGGTTGTAGGTAAATGCTTGATGACAGAATATTCATTTTTTTGGGGTGAATCATCCCTTTAATTACTACAGTTTAGCCGAGCTGTGTGCAGGGTGATGTGGCTCAGAAAACTAAATCATACATGATTTAAATTCTTTTCTTTCAGCAGCCTTGAACACAGTTAAAATCAGAGGGCTACATTTACATTTGTGTATGTTTCCAAACTACATAAAAATTACAGAGTATGTATGGCCTATGTGACTTCTGCATGCCAATGTTTGCCTTTTTTCCTCCAGACAACAAAGTTTTTGAAATCCTGAAATCATTGTATTTTTATCTTTTGGGAATAAAGGAAGCCATTAACAATTTTGTCATAATTTTCATCAAAAGGTTGAACTGTAATCTTGGAACAACAGTATTATTATTATTATTATAATTTTTTTAATAGCAGGTCACATGTGTTTCATAGGTGTTGTTTCATACTTTTCTGATAGCATGAAAAAAAATATATATATATATAATTTTTTGGGGGGGAAAAATACTGCCATTTAAATTGTTCTGAAAAGCGTATTATTCAAGTTGTGTAGGGGTAACTTTCCATTGTGACAACTTACATCAACTTGTGTTCAATGAAATGTATCTTTTTTCATGGGAAATCACAATGGAAACAGTGTTTTGTGGGCATGACAATGTGTCTGTACAGAAATTCATTTAAAAAATAAGTAATATAAAGTGTCACATCTAGCCTGGTCACCCTTTTGTGAATTGAGTAAACCAATGCTTAAATTTACCCTAGAAGTGTCCTAATTAGTTGTCACACAGCCTTGGGGTAGAAAAGCCCAGAACGCACGTCTGACACTACAGTATGTTTTCTTGAAAAGAAAACCTGAAGACACTTCTTCACTCACCTGCTCTATATAACTGATAGATTGTAACAGAGTATCCATTTCCTTTGCATCTATAAATAGAGAACTTCAGTGTTTCCTTTGTGGAGGTGCACACAGATCATATTTGCCTTGTTAAGGAGGTGCTAATCTGCCGCTGGCTAACATTCCCTCAAACAATACACGTTACAGTGAGGAAAAAATACAGCCTGCAAAATTAGATCAGGACTGCACCTATTAGACCTAGCAGTGCTACAGCTGTGTACACTGTGTTGGTTAGAGTTATGTTTCACAAAGTGAAAAAATGAACACGCATTACTCTCTTGTGTCTGCATGATCTGCGTATGACATATAGTGGTTTATTTTAGTTAAATGTTGTGTTAGTCTAACCTTTTAATTTTTTTGTTTAACTTTAGTAAGTCTTTTTAGTTAAATGTTGTGTTAGTCTAACCTTTACATTTTTTTTGTTTAACTTTAGAAGCTATAAGGGTCTGCAATATACATAAATAATTACATACTGAAAGAGGAAGGTAACAAGTATAAGAAGCTTTTTGTTAGTAATGTTTCACAAGAAACTGAAACTATTGTTTTGATAAATTGTAATACTTGTGATTACATCTTAAATGAAAAATATAGATATCTGAATGTGTATATATGTATACATTCTAATATATGTCATATTAGAATGAGTTCTGAATTATCGTGTGACTGAAGGCTGGAGTAATGGCTGCTGAAAATTCAGCTTTGTCATCACTGGAATAAATTACTTTCAAATATATTATTTTAAAATACGTTAAAATAGAAAACTGTACTTTTGAATTGTAATAATACTTCACAATATAACAGTTTTTTATTTATTTTATTATTATTTTTTTTAATCAAATAAGTGCAGCCTTGGTGAGTATAATATATTCCTTTCAAAAAGATGTAAAAATATTCCAAACTTACTGATACTGTAAATGGAGTCATAAAAGTAAGTGTTACCAAAACTACAGTATATTAATGAAAATATACTACACTTATTACAGGTGAATTTGAACCATATGAAAAACGCCATTTCCACATGAAATGAGACTGTCAAATTGGTATCTTCCATCTGACAAGCTGACAAGCAATGAGACGAAGAGAGAAAAAGTGCGCAAGGGAGAGAAAGAGGAAATTAAGAAATTGGATCATGTGAGAATATGCTGTCTAACTCCTAGATACGCTACTTGAGAGGAGAGTTCACCGAGTGAAAATTTTGTCATCATTTACTCACCTTCATGTCGCTCCAAACCTGTATGACTTATTTCTGTGGAACACAAAAGACGAAATGTTAACAAACATACTGGTTGCGGTTTTCCTTAAAATTACAATGAACATGGGGACTTTTAAAGATGCAAAGAAAAAAGAAGATGCAAAAACACTTAAAATTATCATAAACAACCACTTGTGCACTTTTTTTTCCTCCAATGAGTTGTTAAAGGGTTACTCCACCCCAAAATGAACATTTTGTCATTAATCACTAACCCCTAGTACTCTAAAACCCCAGTGTGACAGGAACCATTAAAAAAGCCTTAACCAGAGTAACAGAGACATCAACATAGCCACAGACAACCTTAATGATGTGCACTAAACCCTCATCAATTGTATTTAAAGGTGAAACTTGTGTTTTTTAACAACATAAAGCAAAAATACTGAGGGCTGGATTAACAAAATGGTATTTTGTGCGCAGTGTTTTAGCATAAAAAACTTATTTTAATCACTAATCACTCACTATACAGTTTAATCAGGCACTAACATAACTTTTTATATAAATTAGATAAATACATAGTAAATTATATGTAAGTTATATACGACATTTTGTCAAAACCTGTGCTCTTTGTCTGACACAATTACCATAATGATAAATAGTAAACAGAATTTAATTTCAAAGTGATGTTGTCAGGGAGAATCCAGCTTCGTCAGGCCCAATCATCTTACACACCCATTCACAATCACCGGAGTACTAATCAGCCGCACCTGTCACCACCTCATCAGCACCAGCTTAAATGCACAGTCACTGCAGTCACACTTCGTCTGGTCTTGAGTTCACTACGCTACTCCTTACCTGACTCACTGTACCCAAACTCCATCCTGATACCGTCCTGTCTCTGTGCCATCCTCTTCAGCCCGATCCACCAAGGAACCCTTCATCACATGAACCCGATCCCTTCCATTCCATAGACTGTTGCTCTAACCCGTTGGCTCTCCATCTCTCTCTCTCGCTCCCAGCATATGTACAATAAAGCTCTGTTTACTTTACCTTTCCGTCCCTGGTCTCCTTCTGTACTGTGACAGAAGACCAGACCCCCAACTTACCCACTTTATGGAGCCACAACCACTTAACCCCCCATCACTGGAGGATTTAATCCACGCCATCCATACGCCCGTTGTATCTGCTTCCGACAGTCCCATGGCACGGCCCGCGATCTTCTCCGGTGAGGCGGCGGATTGTGGTGGCTTCTTATTACAATGTTCCCTATACTTTGAGATGCAGTCACAAGCCTTTCCCAATGACCGCGCCAAGGTGGCCTTCATGATCTCTCATGCGCTCTTCACTGGGCCCAGTCCATGTGGGACAGTAACAGTCAGGCCCTTCGCACTCTATTTACGTTCGCCGCCCACTTCAAGGAGGTGTTTAGTTACACCGCTGCTGAGATATCCATGCATGACCAGCTCTTCCGTATCTGTCAAGGCAAGGCCTCCGTGAGCGAGTATGCCAGTAAATTCCGCACTCTGGCGGTGGCGAGGGGATGGAACGAAGTGGCCTTACTGACTGCGTTCCGGCAAGGGCTGAACGCAGACATTCACCTTCAAATGGTGATATTTGACAACACCGTGGGATTAGAGAGTTTCATTCAAAAGGCTATCAAGATCTCCCAACATCTCCTGGCCTGTCCCCCAATCCAGACCCCCGCCTCACCAAGCACATCTGCCTCACCGGCTCCAGCACCAGAACCCATGCAAGTGGATTCGTACCATCTCACCCATGTGGAGCGTTCGCGGAGGATAACCACCGGACTGTGTCTGTATTTTGGGGAGCAAGGACACTTGATTCGCTCGTGTCCTATCCGTCCCTCACGACCCTCGGTGAGTACTATCCAGCTCAGCCCTCAAATT
>NW_015505392.1:246834-247584 GCF_001515645.1 Sinocyclocheilus grahami | reverse complement strand
ACGCTCCGCATAGGGTGCCTTCATGAGGAAACCATCTCGTTTCTGGTGCTGGAGAATTCCACAGCGGAAATCATCCTGGGGCGCCCCTGGTTAGCCCAACATGCACCCATCATTAACTGGAGCACCAACAAAGTTATTCACTGGAGTGAGTACTGTCAGTAGCACTGTATGTCCCAAGTTCTTCCCCTGTCACCTGGTTTCCTCCCTGTCTGTGCCACCTCCATCGAGAGCCCCGAACCCACGGAACCACACAGCATTCCCTGGGAATACCGGGCGTTCCAGGATGTGTTCAGCAAGCGGGCCGCGACGAAACTACCACCTCATTGGCTGTGGGACTGTGCCATAGATTTGCTGCCTGGAGCTCAACTCCCTGAGGGTAGGGTGTACCCTTTGTCCATCCCGGAGCAAGGAGCAATGGAGGAGTATATGAAGGAGGCTCTCCAGCAAGGCTTCATCCGGCCCTCCACCTCACCGGCCGCTTCAAGTTTCTTCTTTGTGGGCAAGAAGGACAGAGGCTTGTGGCCCCGTATTGATTATCGGACCCTCAACTCACAAACCGTCATGTATCCATATCCCCTTCCACTGGTGCCGGCCGCCCTCGAGGAACTTCGTGGAGCTCGTATCTTCTCCAAGCTAGACCTGCGAAGCGCCTATAACCTTGTTCGTATCCGCCATGGTGACGAGTGGAAGACAGCCTTCATCACGCCCACCGGACACTATGAATACTGCGTTATGCCGTATGGCCTATCT